>NC_133665.1:134334792-134487418 GCF_037893015.1 Macrotis lagotis
CTTAATTGCCAAATCTGACAGTATTTTCTCAATCCCAATCTTTCTTGATTTATCTGCTGTATCTGACACTGCTAACTACCCTCTCCTAGATATTTTTTCCTCCCCAGGTTGTTGTGATACTATTCTTTCATAGTTCTCTTCTTCCGTCCATATTTCCTTTGCTGGTTAATTGTTCATATTATCTCCTCTAACTGTGAGTGATCTCCAAGACTCTCATCTCTTCTGTCTCTCTATACTGTCTTGATAAACACATGAACTCTCAAAGATTTAATGAAGACTCACAGACATTATAAATATATGTAAAGATGTCTTTGTATTTCTATATCTATATCCATACCTATATCTATCTAGTATCTTCCTTGACCTTAAGTTCTGACTGTTGGACTATGGCTATTGGACATTTCAGCTGAATGTCTGATGATCTCTCTAATTCAACAAATTTAAAACGGAATTTATTGTCTTCCCTATTAAATCCTCCCCTCTTTTCAAATTTCCCCATTTCTACTGAAGGCACCATCATTCTTCCAATGTTTCAATTTCATATTCTTGGCATTCTTCTGGACTTTCCCAAATATTCTCTCTCCCCACATATTCAGTGAATTGCCAAATCTTGTTGTTTTTCACTTCCATAACACCTCTTGCATTCAACCCTTTCTTTCCTTTCAAACAGCTACTATCTTAGTTCAGGTCCTCTTCACATCTCACCCAGATTACTACAATGGTTTCTTATTGGTCTCCCTGCCTTAAGTTTCTCTACCCTCTAGACCATATCACATAAGGTTGCCAAAGTAATTTCCCTTAAGTGCACAACTCGCCATTTGGTTCTTTAAACTTAAAGTCTAAAATACAAACTCCAAATTTCTATTTACTTATGATTATATTGTATATCTATTTCATATGTACTCCTCTCTCTAGTTGGAATGTAAACTACTTGTGAACAGGGTTTGTGGACAGTGTCTAGCCAAAAGAAAGCACTTAATAAATATAGTTTGATTGATAGATTGATTGATTGGTCTGTCCTGTACTGAGAGGTTTTCCTCCTGGAATTCACCAAACCAGTGAAATCTCAAGTTTAATCTAAAACAAAACACAACCTCATAATTACAGGGATTTGGATATTGATGAGATTATGAGGAACCTCTCTGTATATATATATATATATATATATATATATATATATATATATATATCTTATATATATATATCTTAGAGATGTATTCTTTTTTTTTAGAAACAGTATAAAGAGGGGAAAGCAACCTTGAATTTATCTTGAGCTTTATAGTTTACTTAAGTGGCACAGTGGATAGAGTACTAGCCTTGCAGTCAGGAGAACCTGAGTTCAAATCTGGTCTCAGACACTTAATAATTGCCTAGCTGTGTGACCTTGGGCAAGTCACTTAATCCCATTGCCTTAAATAAATAAAAATTAAAAAAAATAAATATATAGATTACTTAGAAGGAACTTCTCATTCTCTAATGATACTGAATAATTCAATTGCTTCTGTTCTATTGCTAGAGAATATAGATTTTATATTCCATGTATCAGTGATCTATTATTTATAACAAGAAGAATATAAACTTTTATGAGCAGAGGTTTTCATACTTACTTTGAATCCTACTGCATGAAATGTCTTGATAGATAATAAATGTTGGATGAATAATAACCTTGTTTGGCCCAGAAGAGAGATAAGAAAATAGACCTCCTTTCTGTTCAGAAGTAGGAGACTAAAGATGTAGAACACTGAATATGTAGTTAGGTTTGTTTCTAGATATGTTGATTATTTTTACTGGGCTGTTTTATTCCTCTTTTGAAAAATTCTTTGTTGCAAAGGATGGTTCATTGGGTTAGAGAAGGGAAAGGAATGTCTTTGGAAATGAAAGTGAAGTAAAGACAATAGATATTAATTTATTTAGTTAATTAAACTTTAAAGAAGTTTTAAAGTATAGACTACATAATGAGCAATTTGAATGTAGAGCCCTCTGGGAATTCAAGTACCACAATAGCTAAAATTTATATAGCACTTTGGGCAGCTGGATGGCACAGTGTATAGAGTGCTGGGAGCTAGAAAGATTCCTCTTCCTGGGTTCAAATCTGGTCTCTGACACTTACTAGATGTGTGTCCCTGGGCAAGTCATTTAATTCTGTTTGGCTCAGTTTCCTCATCTGTAATATGAGTAGGAGTAGAAAATGGCAAACCACTCTAGGATCTTTGCCACCTTAAATGGACCATAAAGAATCAGATTTGATTGAAAAGTGACTCAATAACAATACCAAAATATAATACTTTAATGTTTACAAAGAGCTTTACATGTTATCTCATGTGATGCTTAGAATAACTATGAGGTAGATGCTATAACAACCTTCACTTTAAAGATGAGAAAATGGTGGCAAAGAGTGGTTAAGTATCTTGTCTACCAAAGGTCCCAAAGCTATTAATATTTGAACCAAAACTTTTATTCAAGTCTTCCTAACATCATATGTAGCATTCTATTCACTATTTCATCAAACTTCTTCTATACTCCTTTTCAACTTCCCTCTTATAACTTAAAACACTATCTGCTCACCACCTCTACACACTAGAACCTTCCATTTGAATCATAACCCTGATACTAAAATAGTTTTTTTCCCCATTGAATTAATCTTTTGACATTATATATGTATGCAGGCACGAATACTCATGCATCCTTTCTTCTCATTCCAAAAATGCCCCTTCTTCCTCTTCCATTTTGCGGAGGTCTGCTTTCATTCACACATCTCCTGATGCATCTTCTCCTCAAGCTTTCTAGGCTCTTGCTGCCTCCTTTTTCCCACTTCCTACACAGGACTAATTTTGAATTTTAATACTGTTTTCTTCTAGTCATTTGTGTTTTTTCCCCCCCTCCCAATTAAGTTCTCACAGCATAGAGAACATCTTTGGCCTTCTGTTCCAATGACATGTTTTGTAACTCCAATTTTTTAAAATATGGATTGTAACTATTCATGATTTTCATATTACTATATTATTATCATATGACCAATGATGAAATCCAAGAAATTAAAAATTAATTTGGCATTATAGAGGATAGGGGAATAGACTTGGGATTTCATTAAAATGGGGAATTCCCAGAAGAGAAAATTTCTTCTTTCTTCTACAAATGCAGGTATATGTCTTCTTGGTATCAGATAATCTTAAACTGGGACACAGAGATGTAAATGACATGGCTAGAATCACACAGATGGTATATGCCACGGTATATAAACCAGGTCTTCCTGGCTCTGAGGCTAATTTCTAGTCACAATGTCACAGTCTCTCATACCCTCCTTCAAACCAAACCACTAGGATTATAAAGCCAACTTTTCATTTCTCAGGCTTCTCAGGGAAGAGGGAACAAAATAGATATTCCAGAAATCAATGCCTTATTCAATCCCCATTGTTACTAATAATTGAATACCCCTTCTCCAACCAACACTTCTACCAGATCTATTGAAAAACAAACTAACAAAAACCCCTTGGGTAATAGGAATTGTAGATTCTTTAATTTCCCTGGTTCCTAAGTGAAATGACAAGTAAGCAGGAGGGGGAAAGGAAAGGAACTTGAATCTACAAACTGGATAATCAACCCTAATTCTGAGAATTGATTAAAGACATGGACTGGATCTTAACCATGAAGTCTTCTGTCTCTCAACAAGGATTACATGACCAGGGACCACAAGATTTTTAAGTTTGGCTTATTGCTAATATATAAAGGACAGTTCTTGTGAGGGACACATGAGGTAGTCCATTCTATTGGAAGGAGTACTTGCTTGTAATCAGAGGATTAAGATTGGAATCTGGCTGTCATCACTTAGTAGCTGTATAATCTTGGGCAAAGCCCTTCTCATTTCAATGGACATGAGGGCAAAAAACCAAGAGTTGTAAAATGGAGGCAGATTCCATTCTTTTCTCCTTCTCTAGGATGAATAGTCTTTCCATTTTGCTTAGGCCAAGCATTTAATTCAGCTCTGTCCAAGCAAAATGGAGGCAGATTCCATTCTCTTCTCCTTCTCTAGGATGAGTAGTCTTTCCATTTTGCGTAAGCCAAGCATTTAGTTCAGCTCTGTCCCTCCCTTTAGGAGGCTCCATGTTCAGGTTCTTTATCAACTGAAACCTTATTAAAATTTCTATTTCATTTAATAGCTGCAAGAATCCCTTTTGTCTTTCAGTTGTTTCAATACGATTAATTCTTAATTTCACTGACTCATAGGAGAAACCTTTAAAGGCTATCTCTTCCAATTCCCACATTTTATAGATGAGTAGTTGATGCCCAGAAAGAGAAGAGAAGTGATTTGTCCAAAGTGGGATTCACACCCAGGTCAATTAATAAGCACTGATTTATTGATATACCAGACAATGTGGTACTACAGATGCTAGAATTATCAATGCATTAATGAAACAGCTCCACCCCTCAAAGATCTTACATTTATTCAAGGGAGACCAAATACAAAAATACATCTAAATAAATTTGGAATATATTCAAAATATAATAATATATTTAGGATAAATTTTTAAGGAGAGAGGATTGGCAGAAGGCAGCTTGGAGGCTCAGCAGTTAAGAGTGCTGCGCTTGGAGTCAGGAAGACCTGAATTCAACTCTGACCTCAAAAACTTATCTAGCTGAGGAATCATGGACAAGTCATTTAGCTTGTATTTATCTAAATCCACTGGAGAAGGAAATGGCAAAGCATTCAAGTATCTTGGCTTAGCAAATCACATGGACAGAATTTATTTTCTGTGGCCCACAAGGTACCAAAGAGTCAGACCCAACTCAACAATAACCACAAGAACAGAGGGATAAGAGTCAGAGGATGAGGTTAATGTAGTAAGTGGCACTCCAGCAGAATTTTAAAGGAATTCAGGAGGTGGAGGGGAGGAGGGGGTCCTTTCTAAAGATGGAGATTAGCCAGGATAAAGTCACAGGGATAGGATTATTGTGGGAAAGCTGATTTGGCTGGTCTTTAGAGTATGGGAAGGGGAATCATATAGAATAACATTGAAAAATAGTTTGGCACCAGGCTTGTGAAAATCTTTAAAAGTCAAACAAAGGAGCTTCTATATTTAGTTTTAGAGTTAATAGCGAACATTGGAGTTTTTTGAATGGGGAAATCAAACAATTAATTAGACTTTTTTAGGAAAATCACTTGATTAGTCATGGGATGGATTGGAGAGGGGAGAAATGAATTAGGAGCTAATCGTCTAAGGGAAAGGTGATGTTCTCATCACCTTTTTTTGAACTAGGTAGTGTCAATATGAGGACCAGAAAAGGAAGGGTGCAAGAGATGGTGTAGAAATGAAAAATAACCCAATTTGGCAACTGATTGGATAGGTCATGTGTGAATGTGAAGAGTTGCTAATCAGAGTTACTGGAAGTGCAGTGATTGATGATTGAAAGAAATATGGTGGTTTGGTAGTGGAGTGGGTTTGGTAAGGAAAGATAGTGGAGTTTGGCTTTGGAGTAGAATTTGAGGTGCCTATCGAATATCCAATTGGAACTAGCCAATGGACAACTAGAGATAAGTGAATGAAGTTCAGGATGTTGGCAAGGCTGGAAATCTAGATTTAAGAATCAGATATATAGAAAAATTAACCAATACCAAGGGAGTTGATGAAGTCGCCACTAGTGAGAGATTAGAAGAGGGACAGAGTCTTGGGAAATACCCACAATTACTGGGCCTGTTATAGATGATGAACTAGGAAAGGAGACTTAGAAGGGGTAGTCAGGAAGGTAGG
The DNA here is from genome assembly GCF_037893015.1 of Macrotis lagotis. Classification (NCBI taxonomy): domain Eukaryota; kingdom Metazoa; phylum Chordata; class Mammalia; order Peramelemorphia; family Peramelidae; genus Macrotis; species Macrotis lagotis. The sequence goes on from NC_133665.1 coordinate 134,340,540, forward strand.
AGGAGAACCTAGAAACAGCAACATTACAAAGACTCAGAGAGGAGAAAGTAGCAAGGTTTTGATCAATCTTGTCAAACTAGAGTTGGGTTCCTAACTCTAAATCCCACTGTATCGAACTACCTTCTAAATGATCCAAGGTTAAAAAAAGCAAACACTCAGATAATTAAATAATTGATCTCAAGCTTATTTCTAAGTCTGTACAAAAGGATTTTCCTTTTTTATTAACAAATGTTTGGTTAAACTGTTGTTGTTCCTTGCTGAGTCTTATCTGTCACCCTACAATTGTTGGAATAAGTTGACCATTGCAATCAAATTAGTTTGGTCACTTTTTCCTCCACATATCATACTTACTTCTGCTACTATGACTTTGCTCAAGCTATTCCCTGGCCTTAGGTCTCCAAAGTCTAAAAAATACAATATGGATACACAGGAAACTCAGCAACCAACTCAGGTTTTTAGAACATGTTTGCACATGTTGAAGCAAGATCAGGAAATGGAAGATGGTATATATAGTATATATATATATATATTATATATATATACATACATATATATAAATCTGGAAAAACAGAATTTGAATTCTTCACAGGTGAGAAAAATGTAGTATAGCAAAAGAATTATTTTTAAGAAATACTGGGGAAAAAGGAGGGTTAAAGAAGATTCAGTATGATCACAATGAAAACTGATGTGAAAGAGAAGCAGAAATTCTTCTTTAGCTCCTGGTTTTTCTGCTGAGGAGGAACATGATAAAACAAAAATAACTAATGGGAGATAGTTAGGTGATGAAGTGGCAAGAGCACTAGATTTGCAGTCAGAAAGATTTGAGTCTAAATTTGATCTCAGACAGTACTCACACAACCCTAAATGCATATATATATATATATATATATATATATATATATGTAACATATGTATATATGCTACATATGTATATGTATATATATGTTACATGTGTGTATATATAATATTAACAATATAACCCTAAATGTATGTGTATATATGTATATATTTTCACATATATGTATGTGTATGTGTGTGCGCGCTAAACAATACTACCACAACTATAAATGTGTTGTGTATATTTGGATATAGTAAATGTAGGACTTTGTTTTGCTGCATTTTTGTAAGAGGAATTTTGTTTTTCCTGCTTTATCAGTGTGGGGAAGGGGAGGTAGGAAGAAGAGAAGGCATACCTTTATGAAAATAAAATAAAATTTAATTAAAAAAAAGGAAGTAGTAATCATAGTGAGCCAGCACAGTTTCATCAAGAGCAGGACGTCAAACTAATTTCATTAAAGAAACATACACATAAGATTACTAAGCTGTTAAATCAGAGGAATGTTGCAGATGTAATTTACCTAGATTTTAGCCAAGCTTCAGACAATGTTTCTCAGGCTGCTCTTGTCAAGAAATAGTACAGTGGATTTAGAAGTGACTGAACGGGCACATCCAAAGAGTTTGAAGACAACTTGGAAAAAGGTCTCTAGTGGAGTGCCCTAAGATGCTATCTTTGGTCTTTCACATTTTTTTTTCTTTCCTTTTTTTTTAAGGTTTTTGCAAGGCAATGGGATTAAGTGGCTTGCCCAAGGCCACACAGCTAGGTAATTATTAAGTATCTGAGGTCAGATTTGAACTCAGGTACTCCTAACTCTAGGGTCGGTGCTCCATCCACTGCTTCACCTAGCTGCCCAGGTCTTTGACATTTTCATCAGAGACTCAGATATAGGTAATGGAAATGGTTCAAAGCAGGGAGAGATGGCTAATACACTGTGTGAAGAGTCAAGGATCCTTGAAAAGCTAGACTGTTAGGTTAAATCTGTTAAAATAAAACTTGGAAGGGATAGATGTAAAGTCTAACACGTGCTTAAAAACTTGAATTCAAAATTACAAGATCAGGGAAATATGATTAGATGGAAGTTTAGAAAAGTTCCAAGGATTTTGATGTGCTGCAGTTTAGGAAACTACTCCAAAACCAAACTCCTTTATTTTTCCTTACCAAACCCACTCCTCTACCAAACCACCATATTCCTTTCAATTTCAAGTTTACAAATATTCCACGATCTGTGGAATACCTCAAGGAGGACAATCAGGGATAGTGAAAAACATTCCATCTACATCCCATGAGGATGAGCTGAAGGAACTGAAATGTTGAATGTGGAGAAGGGAATACTCAAGAGATATTTGAGAACCATCATGAGGAAATGGATTAGCCTTGTTATGTTTTGACCTAGTGGTCAGAATAAAGAGAAATGAGTAAAAGTTGCAAAGAGATGAATTTAAGCTTAATCTCTGAAAAATCTTTCTAACAATTAGAGTGGAATAGGTTGCCTCAGGAGGTATTGGGGTCCTTCTCACTGGAGATTGGGAAACAGAGGTTGAATGATCATATGGGAACATAATGGAATGATGGTCATATTAAGAATTTCAGGTATGGACTAGGTCTAGATCAGAATTCTTTTTTTAATGCTATTTTATTTTATTTTTTCCAATTACATTCAAAGAATTCAACATTCATCTTTTTTGTAAGATTTTGGGTTCCTCATTTTTCTTCCTCCCTTCCTTCCCTCCCCCTCCCCACAAGATCAAGTTATCTGATTATAGATTATATATGTACAATCATTTTAAACATACTTTCATATTAGTCATGTTGTGAAAGAAGAATCAGATCTAAGGGGGAAAACCATAAGAAAGAAAAAAACCATAAAACAAGTTTAAAAAAGCAAAAATAGTATGCTTTGGTTTGCATTCATATTCCATAGTTTCTAAACTAGGTGTGAATGGCTTTTTTTTTTTATCACAAGTCTTTTAGAATTGTCCTTGAACTCTGAATGCTGAGAGGAGTTAAATACATCATAGTTGTAGATTAGAGGGGGGTTAGAGGAGGCAAATGGAGTTAAGTGGCTTGTTTAGGCCACACAGCTAGGTAATTATTAAGTCTGAGACTGGATTTGAACTCAGGTACTCCTGACTCCAGGGCCGGTGCTCTATCCACTGCACCACCTAGCTGCCCCTAGATTAGAGTTCTTAAACCTCTTTTTTTTTTTGTGCAATGGAACTCTTTAGAGTCTAACAAAGGCTACAACCTTTTCTCAGAATATTTTTAAATTATTGAAAGAAAAGCAAATGTTCAGGTAAATGGTAGAGAAAATAATACATTTGCCATTCAAGTTCATGGATATCCTGAAATCTATTCATGGAGTCCAGAGGTTCTTGGTGACCCCAGGTTAAGAACCTTTGGTTTAGATAGCTGTTCAGTTTCCATCCAACTATAAAACTCTGAAAATCAACCCCTTCCAATTCTGACATTCTATGTTCCTGGTTCAATTTCTTATGGTATTGATCTCCACTATTAGCATAGATGATTGTATTAGGACTTATGAGGTCACTTTTTGCTGACAAGAAATCTAGACAAAGACACATTCCCAGTTTAATATTGTCAGTCTGTATCTTTCTCATCTCCTTCCATATCTTTTAGTCCACTTTAGAGTATCATTAACAAAAATTGCTTTTATTAAGACAATAGACTTTTATCAATTGAAACAATACATGCATAGGGCTTTGTAAAACCACCAGGCACATATAAATTAATACATGTGATTCAACTTAACCTACCTAGTTTCTAGAAAACAAGAGAATAACACTACAACAAATTCTACTTGCCCTTGCTTATGATACAAAAGGAAAGAAGAGTTTTTCATTTTACTGAGATGAAAAGCTAGAGAAAAGAAAAAGTGGTTATATTATCAGTTAAAAAAATCTTTTTCTCCTTACCCAGAACATAAATCTCACTGTTGACTACCGCAGTACTGAATCGGTATTTAGAGTACTTCATTGGTGCTCGCTCTCTCCATTGATCTTGACCAGGGTCATACTGCAACAGTCGGTTGCTTAATCGATCAGGTTCATCATCAGGGAGATCCATCTGTATGAAATATGACAACTATATAACAACTTACCATTTAGAGATGGATGTGAGAACACGAATGCAATTAATCAAACTGGACAGCCAAGTAGATAAATAGCATGAGCTGAAGTGACTCAGACTCACTAAAATTCACCAACTCTCCATGACGTGTGGTTATAAGTGCACTGTCAAGAGCAGATGAATTTATATCTTAGCCCAGTGGGGCTGAGATGCTAGGTTAAAACAAACAAGCTGTGATTATAACACTGTCATAACATAGTTGTGGTTTTTTTTTGTGAAGCAGCAACTGAGTCTTAAAAATGAAGCCAAACTTCTTCAGCCAATTTTTTAAAGCACATATCTATTTTGTTAAACTATAGAGTAGTGGCTTTGAAGACGGGACCTGAAAGGCAAAACTTCCATATTGCAAAAGGTTTCTTCTTCATATACTAAATCTATTTAGGCAAATCTATTTAGGCAAAAATATTTTGTTTTAAAAATTTTCTATACACTTTCAACTATAATTTCTCATAACTGGAATTTATTAAACAGAAAGACTTTTTTAGTGTTTGACTAAAAATTTTGTACACCTTGGCTCTATTGTTTATACATTCCTCAAGGAAAGAAATTGTCCTTTCTGTTATGGAAGAATGTGCCATGAATGCTGTAGGACCTGAATAAGTATGGAATTGAAGAAAGAAGGTCTCATTTTAGTGACTGTGAGTGTCTGTCTAGACTTTTCAATCCTGGGATTATGTTTGAAATTCAGAGGGCAAAGGGAAGCATAATGAAATTGTTAGGGCCCCGGTTGAAGTTAAGGATCACATATAAAGGCCACAAATGCATTGGAGAAAGGCTCTACAATCTGTCATCCACTACTGTATGGAGCACACTCATATTCAGTAACAAACATCTTAGTCATTATAGAAATAAGAAAATAGGAAGAATAAGTATTTGTTGAATGAATGCTGAACAACAAAAAAACTATTTCTTTTATGTCTAGCTCATAACATAAATTTTAAAAGAAAGTCTCTATCTTTATTTCTATCCATTAGCAGTTTGAATCACAAGTTCTGACCCATGAATCAACAACCAGGGATAAATGGATTACATGTCTAAATAATTTCTAATTATTCATGTTCACTTACTTTCATCAAGGACACACTAGCTATCAAGCTAGTTGAATAGCTATATCTTCAGAGGCTATATTGAGGCTCCATTATACTTCACAGACCTGGCTGGGCTTTCAAATCTAAGGGTTTTTCAACCAAATTTTTTTTCTTGTTTAAGGACAATGGATATGTCTTAGGAAAGCTGTCTTCAAATTTAATTTTTGTAAATTAAATAAATATCTAAAATACACTAAATGGAGATTATTATGTAAAATGACATTGTGGTGAATCCTTAGATAAAGTGTTCTTTTGTGAAATGAATAATCATCTCATAATTTTTTTGTAAATCTGGATTTTGAGAATTTACTTAAAGTGAAAGTTATTTATAATCTCTTTTGAAGTAATATAGAACTTGGGGTGGGGGAATAAGAAGTAGGTGCCTAGTTGAATAACAGACTGTTGCATAATAAAGTTCTACATTTCTGCTTTTTAAAGCCAAAGATTCTATGCAAACCAATATGTTAAATGCATTCTTATTCTAAATTTCCTTCTTTATTTAACTATTCGATCTCTTTTTTAGCAAAAGAATAGATCCTGAATTGTTTTTCTGAAGCTTTGTCATGGAAATTCTGATTATAATTGCTGTTTTAGGTGATGATTAGTTAATAATTTTAGTTATAATGAACTTGAGAAGCCTTGAAAATGAGCTAATATGAAGTCTATGTGGTTGTTCAGTTGTTTTTTTCTGAAAACTCCCTTTAGGGTTTTCTTGATAAAGATTCTAAAGTGGTTTGCCATTTCCTTCTCCGGTTCAATTTGCAGATTAGGAAACTGAGGCCAACAGGATTAAGTGACTTCCCTAGGGTCACACAGTTAATAAGCACCACCTAGCTGCCTTATGAAGACTATATAACACTTTTCAAATTCAGAATATAAAATGTGGTAAGATTAAAACTTTTGTGATTCACGGTGGTTAAGTGGTCAAATTGAATCTTTTTTTGAATAAGACAATATTAAAAGTTTTTCAAGTCTATTGGGGAACAAAATATTAAGACAGAAATAAATTATCTTTATTGCTTGTCATACATGTCTTCATTAAATCTGAGTCAGAAGGTTAGAAAAATCTGACTTTCAACAAATCTTTCCCACAGGCTTGCCTTTGAGGTTAGGCATGGTTATCATTAAGTCCTGTTGATATGTAACCCTATGGGGAAGATGGGTCAGTAGTCCTCTTTCCCACTAGTCCTTCCTGGGGAAAGGAAGGAAGGTAAGGCATGAAGTATATGGAACTGTTTACAAAACAAAATCTTGTCCAAGAGGAGAAGCAGCATATTAGGGTGAAAAAAGCACAGATTTGGGAGTTCTGATCCCAACTTGCCTCTAAAGCCAGTTGTCTGATTGTAGATAAGTCACTTCACCTAATTTATTTTATTTAAAAGGATCAGGTAAATGGCTAGGGAGAGAGATGGAATGGATTATACTAAGAAGATACAGTCATGTGAAGAAACTCAGGGTGGTAGAGACCATTGGATGAAGATCAATGAAGGCAGAAACATAAGTTATATTATCATTGTCATATACTATAGACCACCAGGTTAGAAAGAAGAAATAGATGAAGAGTTTGGGAGACAGATCACAAGCCCATCATGGAGTAGAATTTAGTAGTAGATCTGGAATCTATGGGAGCTCTCTTTCTGTCAGGAGCAATTCAACTAATAATTTCCTCACTTTTCCTCCATGATGATTTCTTCCTTCAAAAGGTATAGGAACCAATAAGGGGAAATATCTATTCTGGATCTGAGTATCTTCCAAAAAGAAAATTTGGCCAATGGGGGTGGAAAAGTTGGGAAGAGTGGGAAAAAGTGTTTATTCAACCTTTCAGTTTTTCATAAAGAAGAAGAGGTCTGACAATCTGACATTTACCCAGGCTTTTGGGAGAGTAGGTTCCAAAGCATTTAGAAAAATAATAGGAAGAATTCCAGAAACAAAATTTCTACAGAATTTAGTCTAAGAATGAAAGTCTAAAGCCAAAAAAGAGAAGCAATTTCATTGGACAGGAATAGGCAGATTGGTCTAAAGAGACTGATATAGATCCATAGAGAAATGCTTGACCAATTTAGATGGAAAAAAAACACACACATCTGGAATATGTCTCTCATATATCTATACTCATATCTATATATCTATATGATGATAGGCACCCAGGGCAAGTAATAGAAGGTGAATGAGAAAGTATGTATGGTTCTGACCAGTTTTATAAAAAATATCAGGAGCATTAAAATTTAGAATGGTAAAGAAAGCTAAAGAAGACAAAAAACAATTTTTAAGCTATTTTGGAAATCAAAGAATGATTAGGATCATTGTTCAGGGTGGATGGAATGATGATAACATATTACATAGAGAAAACAAAGATGCTTAGATTATAATTTTATTTTCTTTGCCAAGAAAAATTATATTTGGGCTGAAAATAGTAAAACAAAAATAGTTAACAGGGCTGTTACCCAAGACAAAAACACAGAAAATAAGAGGATCTAGTTGTCCTTGATAAGTTTAAGTTACTGGACAAAGATGTATCCTAGATTATAGAAAGAAATGACAAATGACATTGCTGCAAAAGTCAGTGATCTCTGAAAGATCATGATGAATAGGAGAGGTGTTAGAGGACTGGAGAACGACAAGATATCTTGATTATTTAAAAAAGGGGTGGATAAAGAGTGGAGTTATTTTGATTTTGTTTCCTGGGGAAATGCTTTAACAGTTTATTAAAAAGATTGTTCATGAACATCTAGATAAGGAAGTAGTGAACCTAATGAACCCAATAAACTCATCAAGAATAGATTACAAAAGGCTAGATTCATATTCATATTTTTAACAAGATCTTATTGTTGTTTTTAGTCATTTTGGTTCTCCTTGACCCCATTTGGGGTTTTCTTGGCAAAGATACTGGAGTGGTTTTGCCAATTTTATTTCCAAATCATTTTACAGATGAGGGTTAAGTGATTTGCCCAGGATCATACAGCTAGAGTCTGAGGTCAGATTTGAACTCTAGATTATAAAATGAGGGAATGTGGTATACAACAGTTTACTAAGATTTTAGAAAAGCATTTAACAAAGTTTCTCAAACTATTCCTGTGGAAAAGATGGAGAGATGAGAGCTAGACATTAGCATAGTACATTCAGAACTTATTGACCAGCCAGATCCTAATTAGTTTAATAATTTGATGTCAACTTAGATGTTATTGACAGTTTAATATCGGGGCGGAGCCAAGATGGTGGTGTGAAGGCAGCATTTCCTAAGAACTCTGACTCCCCAAACCCCCAAAAAACAAAGGATGGCTCTAGTCAAAATTTAGAGGAGCAGAACCCACAGAAAGACTGAGTGATACCATTTTCCCAGTCCGAGATAATTTAGGACTTCTCAGGAAAGGTGTGTTTCACCAGGACAGGGGGTTGGGAAAAAAGCCATGGTGAAGCCTAGCCCAGCCCAGCCCAGAGATCATCCACAGCAGCTTGAAGGGGTGGTGAGAGAACTCTGGTGCACCTGGGTGAATGTGGAGTGAGGAGCACGACCGCAGAATCTGCAGTGAGAATTGGGAGAAATCAGCCTGCACCCCCAGAGATGGTAAGGGAAGTCTGCAGAGATTTCTTTGCCCTCCCTGGGGTAGGACTCTGCTCTTTGTCTACACTCAGACCCAGGTTTCAGTTTGGGCTTCCTTACTAAATAACCAAGCTGGGTGCCTCCTTATAGCCCCAGGGCAGAGAGAAGTACTGGGTCATCAACCTATCAAAGCACAGGCTACAGAGCTTAAGAACTTGGAGGAATACAAGTCCTAGTAGGGTGTCTCCCCCCAAAAAAACCCTAAAGCCTTGGAAGTGCTGTAAATTAGTCTTGGGCTGAGGAAATGAGTAAACAACAGGAAAAAGAAGAGTTACTTTAGTCCCATGGAAGATCAAACAAAACACATACTCAGATGGAGACAAAATTGAAGCTTCCATATCTAAAACCTCCAAGAGAAATAGAAAATGGGCTTAGACTATGGATGAGTTTAAAAAAGACTTTGAAAAGCAATTAAGGGAAGTGGAGGAAAAATTGGGAGGAAAAATAAGAGCGATGCAGAAAAATCATGAAAACCAAATCAAAAGCTTGGTGAAAGATATACAAAAAAATACTGAAGAAAAAACAGTTTAATATCATCCTGGAAGAAGGTCTCTAGTGGAGTTGCCCAGGAAGTGGCACTTGGTTTTGTTCTGTTTCATATTTTAATCAGTGATTCAGATAAAACCATAGTTAATATGCTTATCAAATTTGTAGATGAACTGGTTAATAGAGTTAGGAACCCAAAAGATCTTGATAAGCCAGAATATCGGGCAGACTTTAACAAGATCTTATTAAAGGTAAAATCTTGTACTTGAGTTTGAAAAATAAATACTACAAGCAAATATTGTGGAAGAAGTGGCAACATAAAATTTTTCTGAAAAAGATATGTGGGTTTTAGTAGATTCAAGTTCAGTATGAATAGATAGGGTAATATAAAAGCCAAAAAAAAGTCCAATGTGATTTTTTTTTTTAATAGAAAGAAAATCCCAATGTCTGTAACTGGGGAAGTGCTACTGCTTCTATGCTCTGGTCTAGCTGAATCACATTTGGATCACTACTGTATGTAGTTTGGATGCTCTGCTTTAGCAGTGATAGCAGTAAGATGGGAAGTAACTAAAATTGTGAAGGCTCTTGAACTCCTGCTCATCAAAGTACAGTTGAAGGAATGATGATACTTAGCTGGTGGTATTTATCTTGGAGAAAAGAAGACTTAAAGGAGCAATGATGGCTTTTGAAATATTTGAAGGGTTTTCACATCAAAGAGGGTTTATATTTGTTCTGATTTGACTCCCAAATGGTAAAACTAAAAGTAATATGTATATTGAGGCAAAGAGGCCAGTTTAGGCCAAATTTTGAAATGACTAGAACTGCTCAAAAGTGGTTTCCCTTCTTTGAAATTTCTCAATCACTAGGATTGAACACAGGAATGGGAAACCTTTCTGCCAAGGGGCCATTTGGATATTTATAACATCATATTTGGTCAAACATTTAATTAATTCACCCTCAAAAAGCTCCTAGATTTGCTAAATTTCAAACCCCCCCCCCCACTGTGGTTGCCTTGGCAGTGCCAGATCAAATGATTTCAAAGCCTTATGTGGTCCAAGGGCCGAATGTTTCCTCTCCTGGTTTTACAGAATATTGGAAAGACCTGGATCCTAATCTTCCCTATGATACCTAATCATCTGGTCTCACTTAACCTCTCTAACATTTAGTTACCTCACCCATAAAACAGGATAATAGTATTTTCTCTAACCAATTAATAGAATTATGCTAAGGGTCAAATGAGACAATTGTATGTATTATAGAAATGTGAAATGAGCTGTGGCTATCTAGTCTATTTCCTTTTGTTTTTAAATATAAGGACACCAATCTTGAAAAGTTAATGATTTGTCCCAGGTATTCACTTTGTTTCAGTTCTTCCTGGTTCCAGGTCCCTTAACACACATATCTTTGAAAGGAGCAAAAATAGGAAGACAAATAAGGTGTGGGGGGGAACATAGCTTAAATGTTAACTGAATTCATTTCTATGTTGAATTCACTTTAAAATTTAATTAGTCTTCTATATGCCTATGTAAGCTTTACATTTAACATTCTAAAATAGGGAAAGTTTTTGTTTTTGTGTTTTTTTTAACCTGTGAAAGCACAGTGTTTTAGTTTTCAGTGAATATATCAGCATTCTAAATTGAGAAGACAGCTTGCATGCAAACATGCTGGTTAGATATAGAGGAAATTTCTTCACCTGTGGGGTCCATCCTCCAATCACATACAGTTTATTCTTCACTGTTACCACAGCATGGCAAGCTAGTTGTATTGGAAGAGGAGCCACCCTTTTCCAATTGTCATTCTCCACTGAATACTTGTCGACACAGTTTGTCACAAGATACTGGTTTTTCAATTTCATTTGTCCTCCTATTACATAAAGGTCACTATAGACACTGCCAAATGCATAGAGCTCCCGAAACTCAGTGGCACATAACTTTTCCCAAAATTTGTTTCCCCTGTTGTGGTACCTGTAAGTGAATAGATAGAAAGTATGAGATTAGAGATGACATTGCTTGCTAGACACCAAAACATCTTGCCCTTGAAAAACTACTTAAATCCCTTTCCAAATCATAAATAATGTGATATGGTTATTCACACTGAAGGGGGAAAAAAAGGATTTTCTTTCCAAGATTGCCAAAATGGTTTTTGGAATGTACATAAAAAGTATGACAACTTCTATCTGAACAATTTTAAAATAAAAGTAATATAATTGTGCCTGGCAAAGGGAATAGTAAGTGATTAATAAATGTTTGTAGAACTGATAAGAGAAGAAAAAGCTGAGACAAAAAAAAAGGCAGAAAGTTGAGAAACATAAATTATTAAAGACCAGACTTGATTTCCCAATTCTGGAGAGAAAACAATTACAAGAAACCCTATTAAGATTAGAAAATGGGCAGAGAGCTCAACAATTAGTTTGAAAAATTCAACAGGAGACACTCTGGGGTAAACAAACCATCAAATAATGTTAGTCTCCTAAAATCAAAGCCAATCAAAAAAGCTAGAATTAGCTAGAGAATAAGCACCATTTCTAAGCCATATCAAAACTCACATCAAAAACCACAATTCAGAATTTTCTTAAAGCAGAAAAGGAAAAAGAGCTTTTCTAAATATCTGCCACTCCCCTATAACTTTCATTTATCTGGCACTCATTTTTTTATGATCCAGAGTGGAAACTGCAAAAATGAAGAGAAGAATACAGAGATTCTCCAAAATGAATGGTTGGATGTGTAATGCTTCCCCTTGTCAAAAAGGGCCAGCATTGGAGGTGCCATGGAGGAGTTTCCCTGCATGCCACATCAATTTGGAGGGTAATTTTGCCCTCTTTTCTCCAATCATGGGCAGCTAGATGGCACATTGGATAGATCACTGGTCTTGGATTCAGGAAAATAGGAATTCGAATCCAGCCTCAGACACTTCACTCTTATTAGCTCACATAAGGGCCATTTCCAGTTGTCCTGATTCATATCTGGCCACTGGACCCACATGGCTTCAGAGGAAAACGTGAGGCCAGTGACTTAGCACAACACCACCTCATTCAATTCTAATACACGTGCTTGTCATGATCTTCTTCAAAAATGAAAGTCAAACATTATTATTATTATTATTATCATTATTTTCCCCAATTCTTCCCAACAAAGGTGAGAATGGGTGCTGTTTGGCTAAGACAAATAAATACTGATTCTATTATTTTATCCTAAGCAAAAAACAAAACAACAACAAAAATAACAATACACCCCTCTACCCTTCATACGCTAATGTCAATCAGTATTTTAATCAACAAAAAAAGTCTTATTGATTTAGTAATCACCATGAGACAATGGGACTTAATCTGTGTGCTTTTGTGTAACTTTAGGTAACTGATAGCTGACAGGAGCATAATAGGAAGAGTCATGGACTTACAGGAAAATCTGGTTTCAAATCCAATCTGGGCCACTCACCAACTGGGTGAGTGAGCCTCAGCTTCCTCATCCATAAAATCAGAGGAATAATATCTGTAGCACTTATCTGAATATTATGAATCCCAAATAGCTAATATAGATAAAGCCCTTTGAAAATCTTAAAGCCTATATAAATACCATTATTGTTATCATTATTAATGATTACTATGATGTTAGCTTCTCTGTATTTTGTTTTTACATGTGAAGTGGCAGTTATTATATCTGCCCTGCCTACCTCACAGAGATGAATCAAAAGAAATGATCTTTGCAAAATTTTTAAAGTTCTAACTAGGCAAACATAAGGAATACTTAAAAACATCCAGTTGAGGACCTTTGTGAGTAATGTTGAAAGGTGGAAATGAGATGCGGAGCTTGGCTGCATCTGAGGGGCAGGACAAATGGGGAGAGGAAGAAGGTGAGGAGGGAAGGAGAGACAGAGAATTATAGAAAGAATTGGGAGAAGGGAGAGACAGAGACAGAGAGACACAGAGAGAGTCAGACAGAGACAGAGAGAACACACACACACACACACACACACACACACACAGAGAGAGAGAGAGAGAGAGAGAGAGAGAGAGAGAGAGAGAGAGAGAGAGAGAGAGAGAGAGAGAGAGAGAAAGTTGCTCATCCCTGTGGTTCAAAGTAGGGCAAGTTTTAACTCTGCTCTTAGTTCCTCCCATCTCTTCTCTTTCAATATATATTTTTTAAAATATAGAAACTTGAAATCTTCATTATGCCAAGATTGCAAATAACTTGTTTGGTATTTGTGACTTATCACTATAAATGATTTTCAATTTTGCTGAATAATCAATGAATGTGTAATATATGTCTTTTCTCATCTAACTGTCATGTCAACCTCTTGGCTGGAAAACTTTATTCTGATCTTGCCACTCTTTTAAGATCAAATAAAAATAATTTTTAATATCAGAGAAACAAAGATCTACCAAAAAATACAGAATGGAAATTGGCTACAATGGAAAGAAATGTTTACATTGAACCATGCTGGGATCTCCACAAAAAAACTCTATCAATGCTTGTTTCTAGTGTGGAGGGGACTCTGGTTTCTCAAATCTTATGCCAGAGTCACAGTGTAAAATTTGGAAGGTTCTGAAAAGACTTCAATGACCATTGAGTGTATGAACTGACTATGGGTCAGTCTAGCTGAGTTCAGAGAGGATTGTTAGCTCTATTGATAAAATTATTCACTGTGCCTACTTCTGAAAATGATAACTGACATGGAAGAATTGTATCTGCATTATTGGAAGCATTTTCTTTTCATTAATATAAAAACTATATTAAATGGTAATAATAGTTGACAGGTAGCACTTATATTTTGGGCACCACTATGCCTTTTAATAATAATAACACTTGGGGCGGCTAGGTGGCACAGTGGATAGAGCACTGGCCCTGGAGTCAGGAGTACCTGAGTTCAAATCTGGTCTCAGACACTTAATAATTACCTAGCTGTGTGGTCTTGGGCAAGCCACTTAACCCCATTGCCTTGCAATAATAATAATAATAATAATAATAATAATAATAATAATAATAATGATAATAAGTCAGCATTTATATAGTGCCTTCTATGTGTTGGACACTTTACAATGATTATTTCCTTTGATCCACAAACAACTCTGGGAGGCAAGTGTTGTTATTATCTTCATTTTATAGATAAAGGTTCTCCCAGGATCTGAGGTTGGATCTGAACTCGGGTCTTTCTGACTCCAAGTCTGATGCTCTAACCATTATGCCACCTATTTTTTGTTAGAAATAAGTTTTAGTTAAAAAGTAAAATCAAACTTATAAAAGACCAATGCTATGGGTTAAACCTTATAGCATATAAGCTAAGAAATAGCTTATTTTGGGTATCTGTGTTGTCTTTTTGGGCATCAATGTTATCTATTCCAAGAAATGACAATTTTAACAAATTTGCAAATTGTAATGATTTCACCTTCAGGTACACACCGATAGATCTCTACATTCTTGTTCTTTTGTCTAGATAATTTAGAGGCACTGGCTTCCCCTGCCACAATGATGTCATTGTTTTCCATAACGACCCCGGTACACACAGTTCCTAAACCTTCTCCATACTTTGGAGAGGAGAGGAAGTATGTCTTCCGTGTTGTAGGAGCAAAGCAAAAACTGGCATCTCCATAGTTGCCATGCCTTGATCTGATCCCTGTGGAATTGTTGCCAATACAAAGCAGAAGACTAGTGGTCTCCATTCCATAACGGAGATTTAGAGAATGCTGTTTGGATTTCTTGATAGCATCTAAGGCTCCCTGGATGAGATCGATGCAGTCTGAGTTACAGAGAAGCACTGTGTTCCTTTTCAATGCTTCTCTTAAAAAAGAAGGATTCACAAGTCCCAGTCTCACTTGTTTCAAAAGTTCAACAAGGGACCCCAGACGCAATTCTCGGTTATGGTTTACCCATCTCAAAACCAAGTCCAGAATGCTCTCTTCTCGGGAAATATTAAGATCATCTGATTTAATAAGCCCCATCAGTTGGTCCATATCAATTTCTAGAATTTCTTCATGTAAACTTGCCTCAGCAAAGTGCTGATATAAATATTTCTTGGCTTGCTCAGACAACTCTTCCGCCCCAATATGTTTGGCAAAATAATAGATTCCTACGCAATTGGAGGCATCCATGTGGTCCATCATATATTTTTGGCACATGCTAAAGACTTCATCCATTTGCATAAAGTAGGCAGCAACAGCCACAGTCTGTACATTGGCATTATTGATGTCCAAATCCACATTGTACATATAGTTTAATATTATAGATACACTCTCTGCTGTGATATCATAGAGTATAACTTCCCTCTGGGCGCATTCAAGCAAACCGCAGGTGAACATGGCTTTGAAATAAGGACTAAAGGCAGCCAAAATCAGTCTATGGCAGGGAAATTTCTTCCCTTCTGCTATGAGCACTACATCTATCATTTCCGCTAATTCTTTCATGTTCTTAATTTTGCTAAGTAAAGTCAAGCTATGTTGCTGTTTTTCTTTTCCCACAATCTTGCTCTCTATGAAACATGCCATACTTCTAAAGAGTCTTCTTCGAATTCAATTTGATTTCTGAGGGGCTGTTTGCATGCTTAATAGCTCACAAGGCAGCAGAGACGCCACAAACCATTCCTAGGGAGAGGAAAAAGCACAATTATCTTATAAGAAAAAATCTTCTATAACTTTATGTTAATGACAAATCTAGTTAGTATAAAGGATTCCAAGGGCAAGCTACAAATAAATGCTATTTGATCTGACCTATGAATAATAGTTTTATTGTTAAATGTACTGATTTCATTTGTTATGTTTAGTTTATTTCTGAATTCTGAAATAACCTGTTGTTTTAGATTAACAGTGGAGGAGATAGAAAGCTAGCTAGCTAGATGGACAGACGGATGGACAGATGGATGGATTGATCTTAAGCAAATATAAGCTGAGAAATAGCTTATTTGTTCAACATAGGCTCACAGAATGCCAGTCTTTAAAGATTTTAGAGATCTAGTACAGACCTAGGGTAACTAAATGGTGCCATGATAAAATATTCAACCTGGAGTCTGGAAGACAGACATGAGTTCAAATCTGAATTCAGAAACTTATTAGCTATGTGACCTTGGGCAAGTCACTTAATCCTGTTTGCCTCAGTTTCCTCATCTGTAAAATGAGCTGGAGTAGGAAATAGAAAACCACTCCAGCATCTTTGCCATGAAATCTCAAATGGGATCATGAATCATTTGATATGACTGAAACAACTTGAGCCTCAAGAACAAATGACTATGATATTGAATTGACTAATGGCAAGGTAAGAATTAGAATTCAGGTCTCCTGATTTACAGTCAGCCTCTTTCCAATACCCTATCCTTTTTTCACTTTAACTCTTAAACTAGGATGTGGAAAAACATGAATCTTCTAAATCTTGATTTTTCTCCCAGATGAAAATAAATATGTTGTTATTCCTCAGAGATTTGCCATACTTCCCAGCCCTTGGAGATGCAATTCTTGATCCCTCTATCTGCACACATTCTGAATGTCCTCTTTTCATTTAACAATTTTTTGGGGCTCGATGCTTGGGTAATTTGGTAACTCTTAGGCCACAATCATATTTTGCCCACAATTGCATATCAACTTTTGAGAAGTCAGATGATGTTTAAACATGCTTTTTTGTGAGATCTCAAAATGAATATTTACAATTTGCAAATGTTTACAACTGGAATTATGATGAAGTGATAACATAACACTTATGTGATCATAAAACTGGCTAAAATAAATATCTCTCTCTATTTGCATATTTCTGCCCTATTAACTAAAAAAAACCCCACTTCTTATCTCTGATGTTGTTGAATCATTTCCAGTTATGCCTGACTCTTTTTTTGGGGGGGGGTTGTAAGGCAGTGGGGTTAAGTGACTTGTCCAAAGTCATAGAGCTAAGTAAGTATCAAGTTGTGGGAGGCTGGATTTGAACTTAGGTCCTCCAGACTCCAGGGCCAGTGCTCTATCCAATGCTTGACTCTTTGAGACTCTGTTTGGGGTGTGCTTGGCTGAGATCCTGAAGTGGTTGGTCATTTCCTTCTCCACCTCATTTTATAGATGAGGAAACTGGGGTAAACAGGGTACTTGCCCGGGGTTACACAGATAATAGGTGTCTGAGATTGGATTGGAACTCATGAAGTTAAGCATTCCTGATTCCAACTCTATCTACTATGTTGCCAAGCTACCCCATATAAAGAGGTACTTTTCTTGAAACCCCGAGAGTAATGTAGAGGGAGAGAAGCAGGTAGAGTATTACAACATAGAATTCTTTCCTAGTAATTCAGAAATTTGAATCATAGCCTTGCTTCTCATCTTAGATTACTGAGAAAATAATCCAAGCCTTAGGTTGGGTTGGATTATTGCATTTCAAATGTGAGATGGGCATAAAGCCATGTTTCTGTGTTCGTCCATCCATCCATCTATCTCTCTATCATCTATCTATCCATCTTTCTCTACAGTAACTCTTCTAAAACACCATCAACCCTCATGGTTTACATTTTCTCTCCATTCAACTAGCCATCTAGGTATTTTAGTGAATAGAACACTGGATTTGCAGTTTAGGGAGACTTGAGTGCAAATCCTGTCACAGACATTTATTAATTGGATGGTTATAGGTAAATTATTTAACCTCTCTCAAGTTGTACTTTTTTCATCTGTAAAATGGGGAAGATAATAATTACACCATATCTTTTAAGGTTGCTTTAAAGATAAAATGAAAATCAAATACTTTGTAAGTCTGACATTGTTTCATAAATGCTGCCTATCTTCAATCATTATGACTTCCTTCTCAACCCCTTACAATCCATGTCCTACTAGAACCACTCAACTGAAACTGCTCTTTCCAAGGTTGTCAATTTTCTAATAACTAAATCTAAAGATCTATTCTCAGTGGTCATCCTCCCAATCTCTTGGCAGCATTTGGCATTGCTGATCAAGTCTACTCCTCTAGAATATTCCCTTTTCCTTGGGTTTTCATGACATTGCTCTTCTTCTCTCTCTCTGTCTCTGTCTCTGTCCCTCCCCATCTTGCTCTCATTCCCTCTTCTGTTTCTTTCTCTCCTTCCCCTATATTGCTCTCTCCCTCCACCACCACCCCTTTCTTTCTCCTTCCATCCACATATCTTTGTCTCTGTCTCTCTTTTCCCCTTCCTTCCTCTTTCTCTCCTGCTCTCCCCTCTGTTTTTCTTTCTGTCTAGGTCAGCTAGGTGATGCAGTGGATAGAGTACTGGCCTTGGAGTCAGGAGAATGGGAGTTCAAATCCAACCTCAGACACTTAATAACTGTGTCATCTTGGTCAAGTCACCCTTAATTGTCTCTCCTCCAGGGCATCTCCTGTCATCCTGATTCATATATGACCACTGGATCCAGATGACTCTGGAGGAGAAAGTGAGGCTGGTGACGTAGCCCAGTCCCCCTCACTCAAATCCAGTTCATGTGTCTATCATGGCATCACCTCCCTGATGTCATATCTTCTTTGAGAATGAAGGACAAACATTATATTATGGATTCTTTCTGTCTGTCTATCTTTGTTTCCTCTTACTGATCTTGTGCTGGATCATTATTCATGACTATGCCCTTTCATTGTAAGGAATTCCTACATGATCTCTCTTGGAACCTCTTTTCTCCTGACATTTTTTTGGTGATCTCATCCAAGCCTTATGGTTTGAGTTATTATCTTTATCTCAAATCTTTATATCCTGCCTTCTCTTCTCCTTAGTCAGAAGAAATGCACCCCCCCATGTAAGTTCCTAAAGACAAGAGGTTGTCAGTTTGTTTTGCATCCCCCTGAACATAGCAGTGCCTTGCCAACAATAGGCATTACATGTATGCACATACACACTTACATACACACAATAATTTGTACATACGTACATATAGGTGTGTGTATGTATGTATATGTGCATATGATCTACACAGAATCAGGTTCGACTGAAGTGACAGAACTACAACAAATCATTTCAATTGTGTACCACTCTTCATGATCCCATAGGGAATTTTTTGGGCAAAGGTACTGGAGTTGTTTGTCTTTTCCTTCTCTGGCTCATTTTACTTATGAGAAAACTGATGCAAAGAGCTTAAAGTGACTTGCTCAGGGTCACACAGCTAGTTAGAGTCTGAGACTGAATTTGAACTCAGGAAGATGAGTCCTCCTTACTGCAGGTCCAACACTCCATCCACTGTGTCACTTAGTTGTCCCATTTATAACATATGCTGGTATGAATGTGCATGTATACAATTATATATCTCTATATAAACATGTGCACATACATATTATATATAATACACATATGCACATGCATGTATATATTTTATATATATATCAAATTTTTGAGACATACATGAAACTTATCATTACCTTAAAGGTGTTTCCTTTGCTGTATTGAGATCTAGAAACAGTTTCCTTTAAGGTATAGATCCCTATAAGGGATCCTGGTTTGTTTTGATATTGATCTGCTAGTTTTCACGATCCCTAGATGGATGAGAAAATTGAATCCAATCTACTCACTCACACACACACACACACACACACACACACACACACACACACACACACACACACACACACACACACACAACTTGTCTTTACTTTGGCAAATATGTTCTATACAAAACATTTTAAAGTCAATTGTGTACTTGGACGCACCCCAAAAGTCAAAACATTTTTCCAATAGAATTAACTTTCCAAACAGAAATAATTGCTTCCCCCACTGTGTAGAACTGTTTGTGGTTACATATCTTATTTTAAATGGACAAACATTTGTATACATATATTCCCAAAGGCTTCCATTCCTAAAAGCTTTCCCACTTTACTATAAATTTATGGAACGTAGTGATTTACTGTTAGGAATTCTTATCAGTCTGCAGACAAGACACCCACAGGTTTTAAATTGCACCTGGCATTGCCTTGCTCATAGTAGACATTGAATAAATATTGTTGAATCATAGAACTTAAAATCTTTGGCAAAAGCTGAACAGCGATCAAGTAGCAGAGAAGGACACCGGACTAATGAGTGAGACCTAGGTTTTGGCCCTGGTTCTGCTACTGTCCGTGTAACCTTGTACAACTTACTGCTAGAGACCTCATTTTTCTCATCTGTAAAATGATCTCCAATCCAAGTTTTTCTTCTGTCAGCTGATGTGCAAGTATTGCTCCACAGAAAAGCCTACTATAAATTTTATTTTGTCAAAATATCCTTGCTTCTTAAAACCATAAACTTTAAAAAACTGGCTTCTCGGGGCGGCTAGGTGGCACAGTGGATAGAGCACCAGCCCTGGAGTCAGGAGTACCTGAGTTCAGATCCGGCTTCAGACACTTAATAATGACCTAGCTGTGTGGCCTTGGGCAAGCCACTTAACCCCATTTGCCTTGCAAAAACCTAAAAAAAAAAAACTGGCTTCTTTCAGAATCTCTCTCCTCTAGCTTCTTCCTCCTCTGGGACCCTGAACTGGTCCAGCGCTACAGAGAACTTAGATATTTAACTAGTCAAAAATATAATTTGGTTAAGACACACAAGCCTAAGTGATTACTAATGATTCTTTCAGCGTTATACATTTCTGGGTATATTAATACACAGGTATCTTCTCTGCATTCCTGTGTATACTCTGTGTATACATGGCAGAGTCTAGGAAATGTGCATATTTATACAGTTTTAAAGTATAGACAAAGCATAGGTAAATGACAGCTGGAGAATTTTTCTTTTGGTAAGGACAGTGAGAGTTACTCCTTTCATTAGCATCATACAGCTAGATAACTACCTTTGATGACAGTCATTTTTGCTCCAATTTATAGAGGACTAAGCTTGGGCATTCATATTAATAATAGTTTATAACAGAAAATAAATAAAAATGTAAATTGCAAAGTTAAACATAAATCAAAAGAATGAAATCTAATTGCTTGCAATGTCACCAAAAATCCAAAATGTTGTTATGTCATTTGTGGTTTTGATAAATGGATTCAATTACAAATTTCCAATGAATAGTACTTCAAATTGGAGTAAAATTGTTGATTTATTTCCAGTGCTGCTGTTTTGCTTTTCAAATAGTTTGTTTTTATAATTCTTACTCAATCTCTAAACTTAATTTTTTAATGATACAAAACTTTCCACATAACAATACGATTGCATGTATAATATGCCCACACTTACTGGTTGCTCCCCCCCATACCTAGAAACCCTGTCCTTTCTCATCCTGACTTCCAAGCTTCTATGGCTTTCTTCAGGTCTCAGCTAAAGTCTTTCCTTCTTTTTTTTTTTTTGCAGGGCAATGGGGTTAAGTGGCTTGCCCAAGGCCACACCAGATTTGAATTTAGGTACTCCTAACTCCAGGGTCAGTGCTCTATCCACTGCACCACCTAGCTGCCCCAAGTCTTTCCTTCTTCAAGGAGTCTTTTCCAAAATTCCTCACCTCTGAATCCCCCAATCCCTGCCCCTCATTTGTCCTATTTATGTTGTTTATGTGTAGCTGTTTCCCCTATTAGGCTGTGTACTCTTTCTTGGAAAGTAAGGGTCTTCTGTTTTTTGGGATTTTTTTGCCTTTTTGTGTACCCCCAACTCTCAGGGTACATGGGGGTTACTTTTCATAAAAACAAGTTGACTGACTATTGCTAGATTTCCCTGAAGTTACATGAATTTGCACTGCTTATTTATTGGACTGGAACTCATTCCCATATTTTAAATAATTATAACTTAGAATAGTAGGAATTCAAATACAATTGACCACTTCAGGCGATT
Organism: Macrotis lagotis; assembly: GCF_037893015.1. Taxonomy (NCBI): domain Eukaryota; kingdom Metazoa; phylum Chordata; class Mammalia; order Peramelemorphia; family Peramelidae; genus Macrotis; species Macrotis lagotis. Next base: position 134,362,399 of record NC_133665.1, read on the forward strand.
TATTATTCACATTCATCTAGATTTAGCTGTATAGGAAATGTCACTACATCTTATTAATGGGGGGAGGAGAAGAGGTAACGGTGGGTGTAGGGAAACTGCCCTCAGAACTTCTATCTTCACCTTTTTTAAATTAGCTTCAGCTCTGTCTCAACCCAGAACCTCCATTGCTGTTTTGCAGGAGAGTGGGTCTATTTTTCCATTGACACTGAAATTAATTTTTCCTTTGCAAGTAGCCATTGGGTTCCATTTGTTCATAGAATGGTTCAGTTACTTCAGTACTTTGAAATGCCATTGGCAAGACATTTGCATTATACTGGCCTGAAATGTCACTTGGCATGGGCATTCCCTTCACTGATGCAGGACCATAATCAACATAGAGTACTTTTAAAGTTTACCAAGCACCTTATCTCATTTAAGTTTAACCTGTTGTTATTTGTCCTTCATTCTCTAAGAGAACCAATGATTATAGATGGTCTTGAGAATATATGAGGATGAAACATTTATTACCCTGAAGATAATGATGAGCATCTTCATACTTAGTTGCATTGAGTCTATGAAAACAGACCAAAAGTCATCACTGGGCTTGCAGCCAATAGGTAGGACCAACCAAACTCACCTTGGAGGAATCAGAGTAACCAAGTGTTTGAGTGGAACTTTAGTGGAGGAGGTTAGAGCAGTGTTTATAACACATAATCACTGTTTTTACTATAGGTTCTAAGGGATAAGGTGGCTATTGTCAAACAACCGGTAATAGTTTAGAGCACAGTGTACTCACATGCAGTTATGTTGAAATTAACTGAAAATTCAAAGTTTTTAAACAGCCTAGTTTTTTTTAATCAATTTAACCATCCAACTGACTTCAAATGACTAGGAGTACATGGCTACAAGACAACCTTTAATTTATTCTTTAAGTTTTCATTATTCAGATTAGATCCCTATCACTGATGATCTTTATCATATATGAAAATCATGGTCAGTACTTCATTCTGTCTCAGTACTGTAGGTGGTGGTCTTGAAGTTAGGAAGGACTGAGTTCAAATCCAAACAGACACTTAATATTTATATAACCCTGGGCAAGTCACAACCTCTGGTGGCCTCAGTTTCCTAATCAGTAAATTGGGGATAATCTTATCTCCTAGGGTTGCTATGATTCTCAAATGAGATATTTATAACAGGCTAAGCATAGTGATTGTAATATAATAAATACTTGTTTCTTTCCCTTTCTCTCCCCCATTTATGTACATATTCTGTGCTGACACTTTATTCTGTTGACACTAAGGATAAGAACATAAAAATGATTCAGTCTCTGTTCCCAAAGATCTTATATGGGAAAAGCTGACATGTACAAACATAAGTAGATGCATAATACAGGATGTCCTAAGTCCTAGTTTTAATATATTAAAGCTTAAAACTCCACTAAGATTTTTTTTTTTTTTGGAACATCCTGTACATACAAGGAAAATAATGTAAGGCAATTTGAATGAGACAATTTGAGTGAACTGTTGTTGTTCAGTTGGGTTTGACTCTTTGTGATCCCATTTGAGGTTTTCTTGCCAAAGATACTGGGAAAGTTTGCTCTTTCCTTCTCTGGCTTATTTTACATTTGAGGAATTGGAGACAATCAGGGTTAAGTGACTTAACCAGGATCATCACACAGATACTAAGTGTCTTAGCTTGGATTTGAACTCAACTCCTGCATAACAATTAATAATTACACCAAGCTTCAAGGGAAACTAAGGATTCTAGGAGAGAGAAGATGGATAGGAAATGACTTAGAGGTATGGAAGATGGTTGTTAATACATATTTATTAAATATCTGCTATATTTCAGAGACAATGCTAAGTACTAGAGATATAAAGTAAGATAAAATACCTCATTGCAGATGAGGGTACATTCTAATGGAAGAAAAAACAATTAAAGAACTTAGCAGATAAAAGAAATATATAGGATGATAGAGTGAGAGAGAAAGTACTAATAGCTGGGAGGAGATAAGGAGGGGACTGGAAAAGACCTCTGGCAGGAGGCAGGACACGAGCTGAATCTTGAAGGAAGCCAGGGGAACCAACAGGAAAGATTGAGAATGATACCAAGGTCATGGGGCTGGTGTCCTCAAATCAAAAAAGCAAAGTTGGGAAGTGGGGACAAAATTTAGGGAGAAGATAATCGGTTGTTGGGTTTTTCAAAGTTTGAGATCACTATGGAAATCTAGTTCAAGATGTCTAAGAAGTGATTTTAAAAATAAACTCAAAAGAGAAACTAGGGTTCTATAGAAAGATCTGAGAATCTGCTCAGGGATGATAATTCAAGCTAATTCAATCAATGAGTGAGTACAGAGTGAAAAGAGAAGAGTACTAGGATAGAACCTCAGTGGACTGCCATGGTGAATGAATTTGATATTGTTGAAGAGTAAAGGATTCTGAGAAGAAGTAATTAGGTAAATTGAGTAATCTCTGCGAGGACAGTCTCTAGGTGAGATGACAAGAGTTGAATGTTGCAAAGAGATCAAGGATGAGGTCTGAGAAAAGGACATTTGATTTAGTAAATTAAAAGATCATTGGTAACGGGAGATTGAAATTTCAGTTGAATGATGTAATTAGGAACCAGACTGCAGGGGGTATGATAATAATAATCATAATAATGATAATAACAAATCCCCAATATTTATGTGGCATTGTGCTGAATGTTTTATAATTATTACTTTATATGCTCCTCATAGCAGTCCTGGGAGGTAGTTGCTCTTATTATCATTATTTTATAGATCAGAAAATTGAGGTTAAGATCATATAGCTAGTAAGTGTCAGAAGCTAGATTTGAACTTGAATCTCTAGGCCTGGAGTTTTAGCCACTATGCTAGAAGAAGAATTGGAGGCACCATATGAAGGAGACTTTCTTGAGAAGTTTGGTCATAGAAGGAAGGAGAGCAGCATGTGCGAATGTATGGAAGCAGGGGATGGAATATCACATGGGAATAGGTCAGTTAAGCAGCACTGTGACTTAAGTGAGGGCAATACTGTGTGATAAGTCTAGAAAGATGGGTTCACAAGAATTCTTAAGACCTTAGAGTTCTTACAAATGCCCCCAATTCATTCTTCTCCTCCTTTAGATTCTGTCTCCACCCTAAACTAAAGCCTCTGATCTCTCTGGCATAATGCTAGATTTGGGGTCAGCAATACCTGGGTTTGAATCTTTCCTCTGATACTTAATCGTTGGGTGACAAAAGATCATCTGTTTCCTCATTAGCAAAATGGAGATGATAAGACTTGTATTAACTATAGTCATCCTGATCTATGTCTTGCCACTGGAACCAGAAGAGTCTGGAGGAGAGAGTAAGGCTTTGCGCTCACTTAAATCCAATTCACTTGCAGGTTCAGATATCACCTCCCTGGTATCATTGGTCCTCTTAGAGAATGAAGGACAAATAGCAACAGGGTTGTTCTTAAGCTTAATTAATGACAAGGACACTATCATCCTTCTCATCACCCGGATTTAGCATCACACCCAGTTCCTCACATTTCCTCCCCACATTTCCAATCAGTTGCCAAATCTTGACATCTCTACCTCCACAACATTGCTCACATATATTTCCTTCTCTCAGATTACACAGGCACCATCCTAGTTCAGGGATTTCATCATCTCTCACCTGGATTTTTGCAATCACCTCATATTTATCTTCTTGTCCCAAGTCTCTCCCCACTCCAATACATCTTCTGCATAGCTGCCAAAATTATTTTCCTAAGCACAAATCTGACTGTCACTCCCTTATTCAACAAACTTTAAAGGCTGCCTATCACTGATAGGATGACATATACTCCTGGTTGGCATTTAAAGCTCTTTACAACATTAATCTGTTTTATTTTCTCAATCTTATACCTTAATCCTCTTCACGATCTTGATGATCCAGCCCTAATAGTCAATTGCTATTCCTTGCACATTGTGTTCCATCTCCTGTCTCCAATCTTTTTTAGATTTCTTTTTCAAGGCAATGGGGTTAAGTGGCTTGCCCAAGGCCACAGGGCTAGGTAATTATTAAGTGACTGAGGTCAGATTTGGACCCAGGTATTCCTGACTCCAAGGCCGGTGCTCTATCCACTGTGCCACCTAGCCACTCCCTCCATGACATTTTAAAAATTATATTTTTTTTATTTTTTCCAACTACATGCAATGGCAGTTTTCAGTAATCACTTTTTTTGCAAGGTTTCGAATTTCACATTTTTCCATTCCCCTCTCCTCCCTCCTGACAGAAAGCAATCTAACAAAGACCCTACTCAAACAATCATTCTAACTACAGATCCATATTAATCATCTTGTGAAAGAATCAAATCAAAATGGGGAAAAATTAGAGAGACAAAAGCATAATACATAAGACAACTTTAAAAAATTGAAGTTAACAAGCTATGAGCTGCATTTAAACTCCAAATTCCCTTTTCTGAATATGGATGGCATTTTCCATTATAAGTCTTGCAGAATTGTCTCTGTGTTATGGAAATGAACAAGTTCACCAAAGATGATCATCATCCCATGTTGCTGTTGATGTGTATAATGTTCTTTTGTTTCTGCTCACTTCACTCTGCATAAGGTCATGCAAGTCTTTCCAGGCTTTTCTGAAGTTCTGTCTCTCATGATTTCTTGTAGAACAATAGTACTCCATCACATTCATATGCCACAATTTGCTCAGCCATTCCACAATTGATGGGCATCCCCTCCCCCAATTTCTAATTCTTTGCCACTATGAAAAGAGCTGATATAAATAGTTTTGCATATATGGGTTTTTTATCCTTTTTTGTGATCTCATTGGGAAACAGACCTAGCAGGAGTGTTGCTGGATCAAAGGGTAAGAATAGTTTTATTGCCTTTTGGGTGTAATTACAAATTGCTGTCTAGAAGGGTTGCATCAGTTCACAACTCCACCAACAATGCATCAGTGTCCAAGTTTTCCCATACACCCTCCAACATTGATCATTTTCCTTTTTTAATCACTTTGGTAAATCTGATAGATGCGAGGTGGTACTTCAGAGTTGTAATTTTCATTTCTCCAATCAATAATGATTTAGTATTTTTTTTATATGGCTATAGATAGCTTTAATTTCTTCGTCTGAGAATTGTCTTTTTATATCCTTTGGTCATTTATCAAGGGGAATAAATCTGACTCAGTTCTCTATATATTTTAGAAATGAGTCCTTTGTCAGGAACACCAGTTCTAAAAATTATTTCCAAACTTACTGTCTTCCTTTTAATCTTGGTTGCATTGGTTTTATTTGTGCAAAAACTTTTCAGTTTAATGTAAACAAAATTATCCATTTTGATTTTTATAATGTTTTCTATATCTTCTTTAGTCATAAGTTGCTCCCCTTTCTATAGATCTGATAGATGAACTTGTTCTCCTAATTGGATTATGATATAACCTTTTATATTTAAATCCTGTATCCATTTCAACCTTTTCTTGGTACAGGATCTGAGATGTTGGTCTAAGCCTAGTTTCTGCCATACTTATCTTCCAGATTTCCTAGCAGTTTTTATCAGAGTGAGTTCTTACCTGAGAAGTTGAAATCTTTGGGCTTAATCAAACAACAGATTCCTATAGTTATTTACTACTGTTTCTTTTGTACCTAACCTATTCTACTCATCCACCACTCTATTTCTTAGTCAATACCAAACAATTTTGATGCCTGATGCTTTTAAATTATAATTATAATATTAACTTTATTCATAATTGTATAAATTATTTCATAGAAATTTATATATTCTGTATATTTTATATAAATTGTTAATTAATTTATAACATTAATTTTATTAATAATTTATAATTAAATTATAATATAATTCTAGATTTGGTATGACTAGGCTACCTTTCTTTGAATTTTTTTCATTAATTCCCTTGTTCCTCCATATGAATTTAGTAGCTCCCCCCCCCCAGCTCAATAAGATAATTTTTTGGGAAAGTGTAATTAGTATGGTCCTGAATAAGTAATTTAATTTAGGTAGAATTGTCATCTTTATTATATTACTTCCATGATCAATGGACATTTTCCCTGTTATTTAAATCTGATTTTATTTGTGATGTGTGTTATAGTTGTTTTCATAAAGTTTCTGAGCTTGTCTTGGCAGGAAGACTCCCAAGTATTTTGTGTTGTCTATAGTTTCTTTAAATGAAATTTTTCGTTCTGTCTCTTGCTACTGTGTCTTTGTTAGTGAAACATAGAAATGATGATGCTTTATATGAGTTTATTTTATATCCTGCATTACTATTAATTGTTTCACTGACAATCCTTCCTTATTTTTTTTTTTTTTTTTTTTTGGCTAGGTAATGGGGTTAAGTGGCTTGCCCAAGGCCACACAGCTAGGTAATTATTAAGTGTCTGAGGCTGGATTTGAACTCAGGTACTCCTGACTCCAGGGCCGGTGCTCTATCAACTGTGCCACCTAGCTGTCCCCTGACAATCCTTCCTAACTAGAATGTTCGTCCTTTTCATTTCTATTTCCTGCAGTCTTTAGTCTCTATTTAATCCCTACCTTTCCATATTAATTGCATATTACTTCTCTTCACACTCTATATGATTTAACCAGATTGACCGACTTACTTGGAACTCTCACAGGATGGTTTATTTTCTATTTCTGTCCTTTTCTCTTTAATTTTCTGTCTCCTCATTTATGCTTCCTGGTCTCTTCCTTCCTGTTGTTCAGTCATTCATGTTTGTTTCTTCATGACCCCATGGACCATTGTACTCCAGAGCCTTTTATCCCACACCATTTCCCAAAGCCTGTCCAAGCTCATGTTCATTGTTTCCATGACACCATCTAGTTATGTCCCTTTTCTGTTGTCTCCTTTTCCTTCTGCCTTCAATCTTTCCCAATTCCACTTTTAAGCTCTAGTACCTCCACTGCCTCCAGAGTTAACCTTGTCCAAAACAGAAAACCTTATCTTTTCTCCAAAGCTCACCTCTTTCAGTAAACCAATTCCTGTCTTCAAGGAACTTACATTCTTTTTTTTTTTTTTTAGGTTTTTGCAAGGCAAACAGGGTTAAGTGGCTTGCCCAAGGCCACACAGCTAGGTAATTATTAAGTGTCTGAGACCGGATTTGAACCCAGGTCCTCCTGACTCCAAGGCTGGTGCTTTATCCACTATGCCACCTAGCTGTTCCAGGAACTTACATTCTAAGGGGAAAGAAATGTATACAGATAGATACATATGAAACACATATAAAAGACTGAATGAAGATGACTAATGTGTACCAAGTCTGCAAAAGAAGAATTTCTATGAAGGCTAGGGATTCCTAGCCCCCAAGCAGTTAATGAGGAGGCAAATTCCAAGCATTGAGGATGGCCAATAAAGAGGCATGGAGGTGAGAGATGGAGGGTTAAGGGTAAGTGATCAGCACATTTGGACAATACACTGGGCAAAGGGCAGAGTAATATATAAGAAGGCTAGAAACGTAGGATGGAGTAATGATGTAGATACCAATCAAAGGAATTTATATTTGATCTTAGAGGTCATAAGAAGCCGCCAGAGTTTATTGAATTGAGGAGGGAGGGTAACACAATAAATTCTGTTCTTTAGAAAAGTCACTTTAGTGGCTAGGTGAGGGATAGGTTAGAATACTCAAGAGACTTAGGGCAAGGAAATGAATTGCAAAAGTCCAAACAAGAGATTCTTTTCCTACCTCTTGGACTTTTTGAAAGATTATTATACATTTGTAGTCCCCTATATGTGAGTATCTCTTAGGGTTCTGTCTTGGGCTATCTTCTTTTTTTTTCTTTTCTTTTGCATTCTATTTCTTGATGATCTCATCAGCTCCCACGGGTTCAATTGTCATTTCTAGGCAGATGACACAATCCTCATCTCTTAAATTTGACATTGAATCTCAAACTGACATCTCCACCAGTTCTTCCACAAGCACCTCAAATTCAACATTTCTAAAACACAACTAATTATCTTTCCTCTTAGACGTCTCTTTCCTGCTAACTTCCCTAATTCTACTGAGACTAACACTCTTCTCATGTCCAAGACCCTGGGGTCATCCTCTTATCCACTCTCCAACTCTGATGAGTTGCTAACTCTTGTAGATCTACATTCTCTTTGTCACACTCTGTCCAATACAAACACCTCTTGCCTGGGCTATTGAAATATCTTTCTTTTTTTTTTTTTTTTGAAGCAATGGGGTTAAGTGGCTTGCCTAAAATCACACATCTAGTCTGAAACTGGGTTTGAACTCAGATCCTCTGCCTTGAGGATCAGCGCTCTGTCCACTACGTTTATGTAGCTGCCCCAGCAATATCCTCTTAATTGACCTCCCTGAATCCAGTTATTTTCTTCTTCAAAATTTTGCCCCAGTGCCAAATTAATGTTCTTAGAGGATACAAGCTTCTCCCTAATGAAGAAATTGCAATTTTCCATTGCGTTTAGGATAAAAGGAAAATTCCTTGGATTGGCATTTTGAAGTGTTGTCTTGTTCTAGTCTCTCATTTCATTGTGATTACAAATCATACACTCAGGTTATTTATAAACACGGTTCACTATTCCCACTATCAGACTTCCATTTCCCGATTGTGGAGGAACTACAACCATAGCTAAAGTCATTTTTCTTCTCATCCTTACTCTCCTCCACACACACACACACACACACACACACACAGACACACAATAACATATATATTGTCGTCCACCCCCATCACCCACCCCTTTAGGCTTTCCAGGCCCTTCCATCTGCCTATAGACAACTTTTCTTTGAATCAAGGTATTCCAAGTTAAACTCTGCTGGTCCTCAGCTGTTTGGGACATTCCTCCCGATTAGAGGGTGAGCTCCACAGCACACTGCAAGTGGATGCCAAGTTTCTCCATTGGCTGGAGCGCTTGGCAAACCCCAGGGCCCTGTATGGCACCGCGTGCTGTTAGTTAGCCTCCTTGCTATTAGTCCTAGACGTGCCTAAATCGCCTCCCTGAGTGAGTCATTCACTTATTTCCGTCCCCGGTGCCCCACAAGCCGCTGGCAGCTTGGAGGGGCATCAGGAAAGGGCTCCGGCGCGAGAAACAGGTCCGAGGCTCCCATCAGGCGCGGCCCCTTGCCCTCTCCAGGCCTCTTCGGGCCCAGGGGGCCCTCTCAGCTCTCCGGCCCAGCTGGCCCCGCGGCCCCCGGCCGTCCCGCCGCAGCCCACCAGCCCCCGGCCCCGGCCCCAGCCCCAGCCCGCTCCAGGACCTCGCCCCTCCTCCGCCCTCCCCCAGTCTCTACCTTCCCGGGAGCGGGGTGCGGCCCCGGGTGGGCGCCCACCGGGCCGGGGCGCAGGGGCGGCTTCAGGAGCCCCGCCGGACACTCGCCCGGCCCAGTATGGGCCTCCCCGCGGCCGCCAGCGATATAAATAGAAAAGGGGGTGGGGAGGGTGGGGGAGCTGGCTGCTGAAGAAGGGGGGAGGGGGAGGCCGCTGCGGCCCCCCGGGGCTGTGCCCAGAGGAAGGGGGGCTGCTGAAAGGCAGAGCGCAGAGAGGCGGCTGGAGGGCTCTCAGTGCCAAGCCCCGGGTTCAAATCCCCCCTCTGCCTGATCCTGGCCTTGTGGCAAGGATATTTCCATGTCTCCCTCGATAATATTTTTGTTCAGCTCCTACTAGGGCTGGGACGCAGTTCTTATGCACCCATTTGTTAAAGCTCTCTTTGCTCACCCATTTACTAAACATTTGGTAGGACTCACCGGCGTCCCTGCAGCTGTTAAGCATCCAGTTGGCCTAAGGATGGTTTCTTCTTCTTCGCCCATTTATTAAGCCCTCAATAGAATTGGAGATACATTCTTTCTCTTCATTCGTGCAATGATTAAGCAACCCGTTGGGTTAGGGATACAGTTTCTTCTTATCTGTCCATTTATTAAGCACCCAGGAGGAGCAGAGATACAGTCTGCTAACAGTCATGCAATTATTAAGCACCTAGTAAGGTTAGAGATTCTTCTCATTCATTTATTAAGCACCCAGTAGGATCAGAGAAACAGTCTCCCTCATGCATTTATTTAATCACCTAGTTGGGCTAGGGATACAGTTTTTTCTTATTCATTCATTTGTTAAGCACCCAAGGAAGACTGGAGAGAGTCTCCCTTCATTTATGCAATTAGAGATTCTTCTCATTCCTTTATTAAGCACTCAGCAGGACTGGAGATAACAGTTTCCCCTTTTTCATGTATTTAATCAGCTATATGGGCTGGGGATACCATTTCTTCTTATTTGCCCCTTTATTAAGCACCCAGTAGGACTGGAGATACATTCTCCCCTCTTTCATGCAATTATTACATGCTTGGTAGGGCTAGAGATTTCTTCTCATTCTCCCATTTATTAAGCACCCAGTAGAACTGGAGACCCTACTCATTCACACTATTTACTATTAAGCACCTATTAGGGCTAGAGAGATACAATTTCTCCTTATTTGCCCACTTATTTAGCACCCAGTAGGACTGAAAATACAGTCTCCCCTCCTTGCATTTAATGTGACAGGGGACACAGACCCTTCTCTAAATATTGGGGAGAGGAATCCAGAGGGGAAACAATAGGTGCAAACACATGCAGCCTATTTATTAAATTCATGAAACAGTCTTTACCCTCAAAAACTCCAAGTCCTATCCAGAGGGAAGCAACATATGTCATATGTTGTAATATTGTTCATCGAGAACAACATGCAATAATGCAAATATCTAGATGAATCCTATCTTCGTGAAACAAGCCTTGCCCTGAAAGAGTTAGAGGAGGGTAGGTCCAACATACACTAAGGCACAGTTTCTATAGAAAGCATTTTCTTCATTTTACAGACATAGGAAAAAAGCAAGTTGTTTTTACTAGTGGGATTACCTTTATCTGATCAATTTTATCTTTCCCTGTAATGGTTGACCATAACCCTCTACCTAACACTAGATTGTTTTTATCTCCAACCATATTACAACTGAAACGGATTCCCTCATGAGTCTTCTCTCTAAGGGGTTTAAGTTATAAGAGAGCTGCCAATGTGCATGCGTGGAGGGAATTTCCCTAGGGGAACTTATATACACATATGAAATTATAAGTCTTAGCCAAAAGAAAGGAAAAAAGAAACCAAAAAATGGGAGAGGGAAAATCAAGTTATTATGTCCTTATTTAATCTCTTTAGAAGAAGCTGTCAATATTGAAAGGCTTCTCACATTTTAATTAAATTGCTATGCAAAAATTCAAACACAGAGACATAGACCTTTTTTGTCTTCAAATTCCAAGACAAATATTTCCCTTCCTTGTTCAGGGACTGGTTCAAAGAGTCAGATCTCCTTGCTCTTCAAAGATGACTCTTACGAGTTTTGCCTTTGGTGTTCTGGTATTTGGTTCCCTCCATTAGCCATCAAAGTAGAGAGAGAGGCCTGGTTGTGGACAGCCTCAGTAGGGAATCTCCAAGCTTCTTTCCCTGTGTGTCTGTGTGTCTGTATCTGAGTCTGACTCTGTCTCTCTCTGTCTCTCTCTCTGTCTCTCTCTCTCTCTCTCTCTCTCTCTCTCTGTCTGTGTGTCTGTCTGTCTCTCTCTGACTGCCTTTGTCTCTCTCTCTCTCACCTACCCCCATGCTTCTCTTCAAAGTGTAAAAAATTGTTTCTGACTGTCAGATTAGATTGGTATCCATTAAAATGACTGAACCTTGTATCTTGCATTTGAGAAAACAGAAAGGGCAGTTTACAATGACTGCAAATTTTGGAATGGCTCCAGAATGTGAAAGAGAAGGAACTTTCTTCCACCTGGAGACCTTCCTTTACTGAGATAAAATGACTCCTTGTTGAATCATATTAAATGCTACCTATATGCACAGCACTCTCCTATGTGTTATCAAAAATAGAACATAAAACCTCTGCAAAATCTTACATTGGTAAAGTGTTTTTTAACTTTTAAAATGAGCTTCTATTTATTCATTTTTAAACTTTTTTTACAATGAAATATCTTATATTTTTATTTTATATTTTTACATTTTATATTTTTTGCAACTCTTCTTAAACTCTAACAATTTTTCCCATTTCCTACATATTTAGATATACAACCAGTCCTCATATACACAGAATATCCATGCTGGAGTAGATCCCAGAGACCATTTAGCTTAACCCCCTTATTTTACAGAATAGGAAATTGAGTAAGCTAAAGTTTTTTCCCAAGGTTGCATAGTTAATAAATAGTCAAAGTAAGGGTTGGAGTCAGGCCCAGGTCTTCTGATTTTGAATCTAGCATAGAGATCTTTACTCCATTGTTTTCTCTCCCCTTCTTTTTCATTATTTCCTTTTCCTCTGAATCCAATAAACTATGAACCTGGTGCTATTATTCTTATGGTGTTCCTGCAGTGTTAGTTCATCACTACCTTGGACAGACACTGTAGACAATGAGTTGGGATCCGAGTACGTCATTATTAGTGCTTTGTTGTTGTCTTTTTATGCTCATCATTCAGTTCTCCATTTCCTACTCTGTTCCAGCCAGGACTGTTTGGGAAATTGCTCAGCAGTTTCAACTACTCCTAAAACAAAAAATAACCTTTTTTAATTAAAAAAAATTATACTCTTTGTGGGAGATGCAAATGACAATGGCAATATATATGGTTGGCATAAGGAAGTTACAATTTACTGCTAACAATGATATATACAAGAAGTAGAAAAAAGATATCTAGGAAATATTCTTGAATTTTATTGATGTGTTTTATTTTTTTACATTTTTACATTACAAACATTACAAAGAATACACCTTCTTATAGCAAAGCAAAACAATTCAATAAAAACTAACAATATTGTGAATTTATCTGAAAGCATATGCAATGCTCCTCAACTATAGCACCTCTTTATTTTTTAAATTGTTTTCTTAATTGAGAATTCTGTTTTCTCTCCCACCGCCCATCCCACTGAAAAAAAAAGTAAAAAGAGAGATCAAATTCCTTGTTACAAATATTCATAGTCAAACAAAATAAATCCTTTCTTTGGCTATATAAAAACATATGTGTGTATGTATATATGGTACAGAATGAGATTATATGTGAGAGATATATATAGATTATATGAGAACTAGATAGATATAAAATTATATATTATATAGAGATATAATGATAGATTTAGGGTCCAGAATGAAGTATATACATACATACATATATATGTGTATATATGTATGTTTGTACCTCATTCATATCAGGAAGTGGTTAGTATATTTTATCACTGATCATCTGAAATCATGGAGAGTCATTGTATTAATCATAATTCTCAAATTTCAAAGTTATTTATCTTTTGTGTGTTGTTATCAAAATTGTTCTCTTGGTTCTGCTCATTTCATTCTTCATCAGTTTTATAAAAGGTTCCAAAATTGTTTATTTTTATAATATTAATGTTATAGTGAAAATTGTTCTGCCAATTCTGCTCTACTCTGCACCAGTTCACATGTTTTTCTTTGAATAATTCATTGCCTCATTTTTTTCTTTTGTTTGCAAGGTGATGGGGTTAAGTGACTTGTCCAAGGTCACACAGCTAATTAAATATCAAGTGTCTAAAGTTGGATTTGAACTCAGGAGTACTGAGCCACCTAACTGCCCCCATTACTTCATTTCTTACTGCATAATAATATTCCATTGCATTCCCATACCACAACTTATTTCAGGATGTAGGATTTTAAAATGTCTGTCACATAGAGTGAAGGATAATAGATGAAAAGTCTGTATTCTTCATAGGTAACTCATGTAATTTTTTAATAGATGGGCAAGTCTGGTTGACTGAGAGAATAGTGACACCCTCAATAGCTGGATTTTGTTGCAAGATTATAGTCCTCATAATGGAGGACTAGATGGGTTTCCCTTTGGTTGATTTCCCATTAGCCTGTCTCCCATTGCACTCTGCAAGAACTGTGGAATGAAAAAAAAGTCCTGGAATGAGAAATGGAGATATAGATGCTAATCATACTCTTCCTTTCTGTCAAAACTTGGACTAGTCAACCTCTTCTGACCTCTATATTTATCTATAAAATAAATGGTGGACCAAGATGATCTTTGAGATCCTTTCTACATGTGACTCTGATTCTGCTTTCTGTTTTCTTGTTGTTCCTATTGATATTTTCTAGCTAATATTCTCTTTTCCTTTGCTATTTTACCAATCTGAAATAGATGTGTGATCTCATTGCTTTTGCAGCTTCTTCCAGTAATGCAAATCCCAACTCTTCCTCTGATTGTACATCCTGCACAAGTCATCTGTCCACTCCCCAAAGTTTTCCACAAGAGATGGGGGTCCACCCAACATTCTTGCCTTCTCCTAACCTGTGAGAGTGGAGCCCTGGGGCTGTTCACTTGTCATTCCTTACTCATGCCACATGACCAGTCCAGATTTTCTTCCTATCATCACATTCTTTGATGACATTCTATTCTCTTGTTTTTCAGAGTTTCTTACTGGCTGTATAGTGGAGCCTGTTCACATCCATCATTTGCTTCTCCACTGTCTTCTCCATACACATCTGAATTTTCTTAGGCAGTGGTATTTCATATCTCACTGTCAAACATTGAAAAGGTAAGCCCTTATTTTTATGAGAAATGAGTACAATAAAAGAACTTTGAGATACCTGAAAGCAATCCAGTCTTCAATGTTCAGCTCTGGGGTCAATTCAAGGTTCATTTGGACTGTTTCAGATCGACCTACTAGATTAACTGACATCTCTTGAAATCTATCTTTTTTTAGTTTCTTTCTTCAAATCATCCCCTTTACTTCCATCCCCATCTGTTCCCACCCATAATAAATTTCCTATATTATTTTGGGTAAAGGTCATCAGCTCAATTGTTTAAATTTCCTTTTCATTCCCTCAAATCTGGTTCATCTGTACCCAATTCCCCTGTGTGGCAACAATTTTTACTAGTTGCCATAAATGAGTACTTCCTTGCCAATAAGCTCATAAAGAGCTTCCCAACCTTCTTTTACCCAAAACTCTGGAGGTTTGCAACAATGTTCTCAGTCTAAAACCATGTTCCTGATTTCACATTTACATTCAGTTGCATTTTTGAACCATATGGTTTAAATTCTGACCCCTGTGCTGCTGAAAATCTTTCACTGTCTTTAGATAAAAAGCACCTGCAGGTGGGCAAGTCTCTTTTTGCTACAATTCTCTTTTATACTTTCATTCCCCTCCCAAAAAACCCAAACTGATTTACATAGTATATAAATTTGGCATGGTGATAGTTCTTCCCTCCTTTCCATTCTCCATCCCTCCCTCCCTTCCTTCCTTTCCTCCTTACCTTCCTTCTCTTCTTCCTTCCCTTCCTTCCTTCCTTCCTTCCTTCCTTCCTTCCTTCCTTCCTTCCTTCCTTCCTTCCTTCCTTCCTTCCTTCCCCTCCTCCCTTCCTTTTGCTGTACTCTCTTCTGTCTTATTTCTATCACTCCTCTCCTATAAAACTCCCATTTTCAGCTGACAGCTGAAATCATCCCTCCCCCTGGTTAAAGTTGGGTTGGGAGGTGGGGAGAGTTCTGAGCTCTGCTTAGCCAAGTAATCCTCTCTCACTGCTGTTGACATTAAAGCTTTTCTTTTAGAGAAGACAATGTAAAGTGAATTTAGAGAATGGTAAGAAGGATGCTGAGGGGTCAGAAGCTGATATTGTTAAGAGTGTCAACTGAAGGAGCTAGATAACATGGAGGATGGTGAAGACCTAGGGGAGCACAATAACTGTCTCCAAGGATAGGAAGGACCTTAGTGTTTAGGAGGGATTAGAATTGCTTTGCCTGGCCCCTGAACACCGAATTAGGAAAAAACTGCAGAGGCAACTTTCAACTCAGTAATACCATCAGGAATAACGTTCTAATAATTAGAGTTATTCCAAAGAGGAATGAGCTACCCGTCTTAGGAGGCAGAGGGTTTCCCATCATTGATGAACAACAAGAGGCTATCCTTGAATGTTCTTGAAGTGACAGTGTAGTTTGAACTCTCTGATCTCTTCTTTCTTCTCATTCTGCTTCCTAGGATACATCACTCATTAGCACAGGTAAACCTGTGCTAGTCTCAAAACTACTTAGTATGGTGGATAAGACATTTGCTAGATGAGGAAATTGAGGCAAATAGATAATAAATAATTTTCCTCTTTACTCATAGCTTACATACTTTAAGGTTTATATAACATTTTATACACATTATTTTATTTGGTCCTCACAATAACTCTATGCAACATGTTGTAAAGGTAATATTTACCCCTCTTTTACAGATGAAAAACTGAGACTCAGGGAGGTTAAATAAATCACGATTACTTTGGAAATTAGCTGAGCTGGGATCAGAAGCCAGATTTCCTGATTCTCATCTCAACTATTCTTTCAATTAGGTATGGAAGCATATGCATTTTAGTTCTTCTAGAAGTATTAAGAAATCATATTTCTCCAGTCTAAACTCCTTTCCAGACTTTTCCTTTTAGGAAAGATTTCTGGGAAATGGTGAAAGGGTGATAACTAAGCTTAATTCTTGTCTCAATAAAATTATTGCCTCTACTCTCTGAAGTAAGGGGTGCCAAGAACCCCATAAGGACCTTTTCTTTTGTATTTAAAGTTAAGATTTTGATTACAGGAACTCCTTAAGGGAAACAGTCCAGAAATAAACAGAGTAGTGACTATTTAGGAATGTAACTATATTTTAATATTTTGTGATCTTTTTTTTGTTCAAAATTCCCAAATGTTACCTTAAATTGTTTTGGGGCAAGGGAACCATGTTGAAGGGCACTTGGAGACTATGCTATTTTGAATATCTTTCTCTCCAACTTAGAAATTGCTTGACTCTAAATAAATGGTAAATTAATAAAATTGTTTCTGGTAGACTAGAGCCTAAATGGCAAAGTATAGTATTAGTATTCATTTTTTTTTCTTTGACATAGGTCATAAAGCCCTTTACCCCAGAGTCTAAAACTGTTGGAGTTATACCAGAAGTATGAAAAACATTTATCATGTTTCATCATGTGCAAAGTGCTTTGTTTTGCACATATAAAGAAAACCCAAACACCTCATTTCTTATACCAATGGAATTTCTTGTTGAAAATAACACAAAAAGAAAATAAAGCATTTTAAACTATTCTCTACTTTTCTCCTCTTTGTTCTTCATTTGATTTCTATTACTTCCCTCTACAAAAAGATGGAGAAAAAGTTTCAAAAGTTCATTTATCTAGAAATGTTAAAAATATAGCCTACATCCTGAACTAAAGGTCTGAGCTGACCATGTATTGGGTGTGGTTTTGAAAACTTCCCTCTTTGGCTCATGACCTACTTAGTGCTTTCTCCAGAGTTTATCAGAATTTTGTTTCTTGTCTAAAATTCCACAAGAGAAAAAGGACCTTCAGCTCCCAGATAAACACAAAGGCTAACAAATCATCAAATATAGGACAGACTTTATCGAACTTAATCAAAAACCTTAAAGGAATTGCACCCAAGCTTCCTATTCTCTTTCTCTAGTTGTCTTTCTAGTAATCGCCTTCTCCCCCTAGGAGTATTTTACCATGGATTGTATCTCCCACAAGAGGAAAGAACTTAGGGGTCACTAGAGAACCACTCACTGTTCTTGGACCTTCACAGTCCTTGTAACACAGCAGCAACATTTTGGATCTATTCCTTGCTGTTCTTTGCCTCTAATTCCTATACGGTATGAACATTTTTCACCTGATCCAGAAAGTGGGTAGAGTCAGACTGCTCCTCTTGTTCTAATTCCTCTTCTGAACCTAAGGGATTTGGTCTAGCACTTTACTCGGTGTTCTGACATTGCCTCCATCTATTGAAATTCCTCCTGGTTCCTTGGAGATATCCTACCAATGTACAGGACTCCTTCCAGGGAACAGAGTCTGTACTTTGTACATGTTGCTCATCAATATGTGCGTAATGCTCTTCATCTTCTTTTCTTTTTCTGTCTTATTCAATTATCATATTATTATTGTTGTTATTCTTGTTTAATTTTTTAAAAATTTAGGTTTTTTATTTTTATAAGAATAATTTCTGGATATACCCTTTCCTTCCTTCCTTCCTTTCTTCCCACCCTTACCCCTGTGAAACTTCTCTGGTGACAAAGAAACCAACACATTGGTGTAGGCAATATTTGACACTTATAGTCCCTTACCTCTCCAAAGATAACCCCTTTTAACTTTTCTGTGACTAAGATTAGTCATTTTAATTACATTACTATTCAGATTTTTTTTGCTTTTGTAATAAATATTTTCATTTTGTTTATTTCACTCTGCATTTGACCATATATGTTTCCCCATATTTTTCTGAATTCCTGAAAGTTATTACTTTCTATAACACAATAACATTCCATTATACTGATGTACCATTTGTTTAGCCATTATCCAATCTTTAGATAACCACTTTTGTTTCTACTTTTTTACTATCACAAAAGTATGATTTGGGATATTTTGATATAAAGATGACAATTTCTTTCTATTTTTGACCTCATTGGAGCTATACCTAGAAATTCTTTATCCCCTTTAAAACTCAAGGCCATAATTCAAAAATTTAAACTGACTGAGAATCATCCACCAGTCATCATTATTAATTGTACTGTCAATGGGGCAACTAGTTCTCTGGACAAGAAAAGAATTTAAGGACTCAGCATTGTCCTTGTTCAGGGAATATCATTAATGCCAGAACAGAGAGAAGTGACAGAGGGACAAGGAGGACTCAGGATAATGCTTAGGTAAACCCACTCTATACATCTTTCTAATGTACTTGCCATACTCTGAATTTTATGAAGGTACTTTGGAAAGCACCTTCTCCAACCTTTAGATCAGGATTTCTTCAGGTCAGGATCATTGTAGGTCAGTACCAAATAGGTACTATTGTTATGCAACTCCTTTTAATCTCATGGTGTTCTTAAAGGTGTTCCATAACATGCATTAGGGAAAGAATCGCAGCCACTAAATATAACTTTTCTTACCTAACATTTAAAGACTTGACTGTCATTATTTCATCTTTCTTCCAACTCTAATCTCTTTTCCTATGATCTCAAAACTTCAGAGAAATGTCAAGTTTGTTCTTTGAAAAAGGTTAAGCATTCCTGACTTAAATTATTTTAAATTATGAGGTCCTTTGGGGTTTAAAGGTCTGGCTAATTCTGTTCATATAAAATGTAGTAGAGTTATATGTGACTGAATATTTAATCAATGGTTTTTGATGGTACCTCCCTGCCTATCCTTCATTGCCTTCAGCCTGCCTCAAACAGCAGGAAGAAATTTTAAGTATTCCTCTCATCAGTCCTCATTCTTGCTAGCCTTTCCTTTCAACTGAAGTCACTTCACTTTCTACCTCCATTTCAATTTTCTCATCTTCAGTAAAATAATGTGCTTAAGACCCACCTCAAAAGTAATCTTGCCCCATTTTACTACTTCAAAGCCTCCTCTGTCTATCCTCATGACTGATCTGACAACATTTCTAAATTCCATTTCATCCCCGAAAAAGCTAATTATTCCCAGGAGAATTTTGTTTTCAGTCCAACTCTGGCCTTCAAGGTTACCTTCCACTCCCATAGTGGTCTTGCTAAACCAAATTGAGAAAGGAAAGGTATAGGGACCATTATGGGAGACAAGGAGTTAGGAAAGTTGAGAACTAGCAGACTCTTAATTGCATCTTAGTGAAAACACTGGTTTTGGAGTCATAAAACAGAGGCTTCCTTAAATCCTAGTTCTGCTATCTACTATGTAGCCCTAGGTAAATCATTTCATCTCACCAGGACTTAGTTTCTCCATTCATGAAAAAGAAAGTGGACTAGAAGAACTCTAATATTCCTTCCATCTCTAATTCTTATGACCCTGAGCAGATGTGTTATTTCTTCTACTTACATGATATCATACTTTTTAATGGATTGATGATATCATACATGGAGGTGCTCCTTCCATTGCAGATGAAAATCTATCTACATCTTCTCTTTGCATGAGTCATGACCGTCATTTCTCTACTCGATATATTAAAGGCACTGCTCTGAATCTTTTACATAATGGAACACCAACAAATCACTCTAACTGTCCATCTGTTTTTCTTTGCTTTTACTCCATGACCAGTCTGCTTGTTTTTCTAGTTCTATTTCTCTTTGGTGATATTGGTTATTTCATTTCTTGTATGCAAATTATCTTTGGAAATATGCTGCAATCTAATTTGCCCAACAGAAGTCTCTCCATTGCCCTTTGGTTCGTCTGTAGTTTTGATCCTTCAGAAAGTAGGTGGTAGTGGATGGAGTGCTACACTTAACAACATGAAGACCTGGATTCAAATCCTGCCTCAGCTGCTTCCTAGTTGTGTAACCCCAGACAAGTCACTTAGCTTCTGTGAGACTCAAATTCCTCATCAGTAGACTGGGGGCAATAATAGTGTTGGTTTCATCTAATTATTGTGAGGATCAAATGATATTATCTATGTAAAATTGTCTGTAAACTTTTAAGACTAAGTGCTAGTTATCATTAGTACCATTCACATGTAGAAGAATATTGGTATTGAAGAGATGAATCCATGTTACAGAGAGCAGTTTGAGATTGTTGAAAGTACTGTGCATGTCTCCAGATGCAGTCCATCTCCTGTCTTCCCTCTGTATAATTCTAGGTCTGGTTCATAATCTACCTGCAGTGTCTATCCATGACTGTGCATTGATGGACCAATCCATGGTCCATACACTGCATTGCATAATATGGATGAAAGGCATTCTTCATCCATTTGATGATATATTCTGCTTTGTAATTGTAGTTCTTTCTTTACATGTCTTATCTCCCTAACTGCACTGTAAATTCTTTGGGAGCAGAAGCCATGTTCCTTCTTTATACCCCCTTTCTCCATAGTAAAGTGGGCAATGGGCACCTAATGCGTATTTGTTGCTTTAGTTTTGATTTGCTATAGTTGAAAGGTAGTATAAAAAAACAGACTACCAAACTAGGAGACAGGATGCAACACAGATTTTTATTATTTTTAATTACTAATATTTATGTATCACTTTTAGTTTTATAAAACACAAATTCTGATCCTTACAATCCTGGGTTGTAGGTGTGATTTTTTTTTAACATGAAGAAATTGAGACAGAGTATAAGTGACTTGCTCAGAATCACACAACTAGTAAGTGTCTGAGATTGGAATTGAACTCAGATCTTTCTGACTCCAGAATTCTGTATACTATGGTGCCATTTAATTGCTTATTAATTTCCTCTTATGTGAAATGTTCTAAATTGGTGCTGGAGGTACATCAAGATCTGTGATTTCATCAATGAAAGAATGCCTTTCACCCATAAAGATCACCTCCTATCTATAACTTAGCAGATAGATCAAGGTTCAGAGAAGTTAAGAAATTTGCCCATGGTCATAGTAAACTTTATGAAGAAGATTTAATTCTAGGTCTTCCTGGCAAGTCCAGTGTTCTATCTACCATGCCATACTGCCTGTTGGGAACCAGAGATATGAAATATATGTATATATATATATATATATATATATATATATATATATATATATGTGTGTGTGTGTGTGTGTGTGTGTGTGTGTGTGCATATGTATGTAGTTTAATTATAACTTCTAAACACTCCTATAAAGTAACTGCATTAAAAACTTCCTTTTAATATTTCATCATGGTGAACTGTCCCATGGTCCTGAAGACTGTACCAGTGGGATACAAGCTCTGACATGTTCTATGAAGCTGGAAAGATTTTGAGCTCACAAATGGAGATAGAACCCTAGATAGGTGCTGAAAGACCTATCCCCTCAGCTAGTTGCAGAATTTCTTAATCATGGCAACTTTGGTGTAGATAAGAAAATGATTGGATTTAGAATCTAAGGACATAGGTTCTAGTTCTTTTAATAACTGTGTGACCTTAGGTAATGCACATTATTTCCCTGGGCCTCAGTTTCCCCATCTACAAAATGTGGAGGTTAAACCTCTAAGTTTTTTTATAGTTCCAAATCTTTTATTCTATGAAATAAATCTTGACCTTTCTTATTGTGTTCTGGTTTTGCCACTTACTAGTTTGAACTGAGGTATTATAAACTGTCTGAATTTCCTTATTTGTGAATTGGACATAATGATATTTGACTTCACTAAGTTATTGTCAAAAATCAAATGAACTTAACCCCATTTGCCTTGTAAAAACCTAAAAAAGAAAAAAAAAAAGAATACTTGGGGCAGCTAGGTGGTGCAGTGGGTAAAGCACTGGCCCTGGAGTCAGGAGTACCTGGGTTCAAATCCATTCTCAGACACTTAATAATTACCTAGCTGTGTGGCCTTGGGCAAGCCAGTTAACCCCATTTGCCTTGCAAAAAAAAAAACCCTAAAAAAATATCAAATGAGATAGTGGGTATGTGAGCATTTGGTAAAGTATAAAATGCAACAAAAGGCAGAGCCAGAAATAGCATGGGGTGACTGGACTTTGGCCCAGGTGACAATCCCAGAGGGTGAAGCATGCTTCCTTTTCCTGGTAAAGCTTTGTTTGCCTTACTGGAGTATATACTATATACTGAACACCTTTAGGATCTTTCAACTTTCCTTTTCCCAAGCCCAACTTTCACTAGGGGTTGATTGTCCTGAAAATCTATGTGGCTTGGGGACCCTTGTTCGGGGATAGTGTCAGACTAGTAGTGAAGATAGCATGGGTTGACCAGCTTCCCTTCTCACCCCACTCCATAATATTCTTGGCACTATCTCTCTCAAATTGAGAGGTATTTCAAACTCAACATGTCCAAAACAGAATGCATTATCTTTCCTCACCTCCCCCATTCCCAACTTTGTTCTTACTTACAAAGGTACCACCATCTTTCTAGTAACTCAGGGTTTGGCTTTGATTCTTCATTTGCACTCACCCCACCCACATATGTATTCTGTTTTCATCTTTTGTGCTTTCTACCCCCACAGCCTCTAGTACAATGACCCCTGGATATGTCTATTTTCTAATTAATCTCCCTACCTCAAATTTCTCTCCACTGCACTCCACCCATCCAGCAGTTGCCAAAGTGAAATTATTCCAAAACCTTGTACCGACCCCCCACACACACACACTCAATAAACTTCAGTGAATTTCTATTTAGCTCCAGGATCAAGTATAGAATTCTGTTTGTCATTTAAAGACCTTTACAACCTGACCCCTTCCTAAAGAGAGGGATAAAATCTGAGATTTCTTCAGTAGAATATTATAGATTAGAATTGTGTCTCTTCTGCCCCACTTCCCCTGACAAACAACTTTTGGGATATCAGTGAGTGTTATTAGACAGGAATGTAAAGAGCAACTGACTTTGGTTCCTTATCTACTGAGTCTTCAGGAAGGAGACACAAGTCTCTGATTGCATTATTTAAATTATCGTATGTGTTTAGATTATAAAGACCACATTCTTAACTAATGAGAATGGGTCAGTGGAGGGGATTGCATTAGGATAAAAATGATTCTTGGATCTTCTGCTTTGCCTCAGTCTCTCTCTAATTGACTGGGGTCCATTCCTTGAGAAATGAATAAAACTTTCTCTTCATACCTTGAGAAATCTCTGAAATTTATTTAAGTGACATTTGTCCCACACACTTTCTAGTCTTCTCCTTCATATACTCTACAATTCAGTTACACTGGTCTACACTGTTTCTCTATCTTCCTTTTTCATGTCTTTTTACTGGTTATTCTCCTTGAAATGCTCTTCTTCCTCAACTCCTGGCTTTCCTGTATTCTTTCAAGAGTTACCTTAAATTCAGTCTTTGCAGGAGATTTTTCTTAGTCTCCATCTCCCAGCTGCTGATGTCTTCCATCTGAGATTATCGACCATTTACTCTGTATTTGTCTTATATGCATGTATGGTGCAGATGACTTCTTTGCATAGTTGCTGAAATGCAGTTCTTAGAGAGACCCGAATCTTTGGAGTCTTGCCCACTCCTCTTGAAGGGAAACTGGTTTCCTGACTGAAGAGGAGCAGGGGAAGGGACCATGAGGCTGATCAATTTGTTCAGAGAGAAAGGGGTGCTAGTCTTAAACTATAACTGTCTCCCTCACTAATTATTACTCATTGAAGAAAATGATTTTTTTATATTCAAGTCACTTTTCTGGCTGTCCTCTAAAAGGGGAGGTGTACCCCAAGCTTATGTGCATAAGGCTGATATCTTCCACTAAAGATAAACTTTCCACACAAAAACCATTTAAAATCATGAGTAGTGGGGAAATACATTTATCCAAGTAGATAACAAATAAAAATCAGAGAAGTGATACAGATTAGAATGCATGTGGAAGTATAGAGAATGAATAATTTCTTTCCTTGGGAGTAAAATATTTTAGGTTAATCAGAAAAATAGGCTTTGATCTTATCCAAGGAGAAATCCCTTAGGCACTAGGGAAGCAAGCTAAAATTCTGGGACATACTGAGGCTTTCCCCTACACTTCTGCCTTCCAAAATCTGTTTTCTCTCCATGAATACCTTCCTGAAGAGAAGAGTTACTCTCCTCTCTCTCTCTGTCTCTGTCTCTCTCTCTCTCTGTCTCTCTCTCTCTCTCTCTCTCTCTCTCTCTCTCTCCTACACATGAATAATATTTCTTTTATTTTTTGCAAGGCAGTGGAGTTAAGTGACTTGCCCAAGACCACACAACTAGGTAATTATTAAATGTCTGAGGCCAAGTTTGAACTCAGGTCCTCCTGACTCCAGGGCTGGTGCTCTATTCACTATGTCACCTAGCTTCCCTGATCTGTTCAGTCATTTTTCATTCATGCCTGACTACATGACTGTTAAGGATTTTCTTAGGAAAGAAACATATGAGGAAACTGAGGCAAACAGGGTTATGTGACTTGCCCAGGAACACCCAGCCCAAGCATCTGAGTCTGGATTTGAACTCAGATCTTGCCGACTTTAGGCCAGATGCTCCATGTATGGCACCACCTTGTGGTCTACTACTTCTTACACAAGCATGTGTGTTGAGCCATCACTCTCCAGCAATATGGAAAATCTTAGTCAGATGCTACAAGTTTGAAACTTGAGTTGCATATACATAATTGTTCTTTGAGAGATGGACTATGTTTTTGCCTTTGTATTTTGTACAAGTAAATACAGTAAATTCTTCCCTCCCTTATCCAGTGGTGGCTTGCAAATAAATTAACAACTGGTTCTCTGCCCTAATGACTTTTAATTCTACAAAAAGTTATACCTAAAGGTAGTTTAATATTACATTCATTTAATACTTAAATAAGAACAGTAAAAGAGGTACACAAAACTAGATTATATTATTTACAATAAGCAAACATATCTTTATGTAGTGAAAGCAGCCACATGACCACAACAGCCAATGCAAGAACCAATAGAAATTCTCTTTTTTTCCTTCCACTTCCATGGCTTCCAAATTGGGCTATAAGATAACCTTAGAAATCTATATTTCTATTGATTCATTTGTCCTAGCTTCCCATTGGTTTCACCATTCAGGGAACACTAGCATACTCATAACACCTTAGGGGAATTTGGGGTGTAACACAGGGTGGAAACAAATGACAACTTGTCACCCCCTGGTTGTTGGCACTTTTTCTCTTTATGCTATATGTTTGTTTACAGAAGTAACAAAAATGAGGGAGTTAGACTGTAGTATTTCATTAAAGGTATAATGAGTTTTAAGAAATGAATAAATAAATATGACAAGAATAGCTCCATCATTTTTTTTTCCTACGGTCAGAATGGACATCACTGTGGGTGCTTAGAAAACACTGTTGTGCAGATGAATGTTAAAAAAGAGTAAGGAATGTAAATTTGTGATTTTTACATTGGGTGACTGCCCAGGAGCCCAACTTAGAGAGAACCCTGATCATAAGTGCCATTTAAACAACTGGTTCAATGAACTCAATATAAAATTAGGTACTAGTTATGCCAAACCAGTGCAAACTAGCTGAATCCCACCACTGCCCTTATCCCTCCTTTCCACTGAGACCCAGGAGCACTGTTTTTCCTCACACATTCCTTTCATCTTCTGGTGCTCCTTGAAATGTAGCTTTCTCCTGAAGATGCCAAAACTGACTGTCCTCCTTCTGATGGCACATAAGGGTCAAGAGTCTAGTAGACTACTTTTTCCCCATACCTATTTTCAACCCTTCCCTCTGCCACCATCACTTAGAAACCCACCCTTCTTTTTTTAGAATTTTCTCCACTCTTTCTAGATTGTGGATGTTGTCATTGTGGACGATCAGGCCACTTGCCCTCCTCTCCAAGAAGTGCATTATCTGGTTTGATCTTTTTTGTCCATCTCACTCCTACTCCTTTCCATAAATGGCCTCCTAGTTTCTCAACCTTATCAAATTCTGTGATCTTGGTCTCCAGTCTTTCTCAACCTCAGACAGAAATTCTCATGTCTTTAACACTCTGGTCCACACTGCTCAGTTGAATTTGCTCCAAGTACTAGGTATCTGAGCTATGGTTCTGATAAAGGGTCATTTTATGGTTGTTGCTATTGCACTAAAGAACAGGAGTATATTATATAGGAAACTTTTAAGTTATTCTTCCTGTTATATTCACTGCAGAAAGGTATTTATCAGGCAACTGAATGGAATATAAAGGGGCACTTTTGTCCTCATTGATCTCTGCAATGACAGAGTCATATGCTATTCTGTATTATATATTTTGTTCAATATTCTCTTGAGGCAGAGAAATACATTATATCTCTTTTGGAATTTACTCCCACATTAAAATGTAATGGGAGCAGGTGATGCAATCAGAGTCAGAGTTTACTATCTATGATTTATTGGTAATTTTTCATCTAAATCATAATTGTGTTATTGAGAGACAGGGTTGGATAATGGAAAATATGCTAGCATTGAAGAAGGGAGAGCCCTGGAATTTCATCTCTGATACTAGTGACCATGTGCATGAGTAACTCAGCATGAGTAACTGATTCCCAGTTTCCTCATCTGTAAAATGGGTTAATAATACTTAAAGTACCTATCTCATAGGTACTATACATGACATTTATAACTATTATCATTATCATTTTCATGCCTAAGTCATATATACCCTACTATTGAGTTTCTGGGTCCTTAAAAGTCCTGAATTTGACAGTTTTTGAAGGTAGAATTTCTAAATGTTCTCTAGAACTTTTAGAAGAGTAATTTTAGCAGTGCCACCTTATCTTCCATTGCCTTTGAAAAGCCATATATGGAAGAGGAATTAGACTTTTCCCATGTGGCAACAGGGAAGAGAACCAAAGCTGGTATCTCAAAGATCCCAGGACACAGAGTTTAAATTTTTTTTTACAATTTAAGGCAATGGGGTTTAAGTGACTTGCCCAAGGTCACACAGCTAGATAATTAATAGGTTTTTGAGGCCAAATTTAAACTCAGGTCCTCCTGACTCCAGGGCCTGTATTCTATCCACTGCTCCACCTAGCTGCCCCCCAGGACACAGATTTTTGCCCCAAACACCAAGGCTGATCCAAATGGAGGAGTGGATAAGACTATGGACTTTAGTTCAAATCCAGCCTCAGCCACTTAATAATTACCTAGCTGTGTGGCCTTGGGCAAGCCACTTAACCCTGTTTGCCTTGCAAAAACTTAAAAAAAAAAGATTTGGGCTTTAGCAATGCTTATTCCTGCTTCTTTTGACCCCATAAAACAATAATAATTAATTAGTGTACCACATATACATATCATACAGAAATGTGTTACAGCTAAAATTTTGTAGCCAGCTCTTGTTTAGTTTCAGAGTAGCACATTCATAGTGTGCACCACTATTAACCTTGCTTTTGGAAAATTAATGGTTTGTTTATTGAACACATATAATTTTGTGTTCTCTAACTATAGTTTGGCCTTGGATACTGTAAATCAGCTTTATTACTCCTCTCTTTTGGACATGATGGCTCATTCTCAACATTCCTTTTCCCTAAACTCTTAGTACCTCTGTCTCTACCCTAATCATGCCAAAGATCTTTTTTTTGGTTTTTAACTCCATTTCATCAAAAAAGTGAAGGAACTTGAAGATGTGTCAAATGAAGATTAGTAGAGGGCATCAGGAATGTTTAGTCTGGAAAAGAAAAAAGTCTAGAAGGCATAGTATTATTTATGTCTTCAAGTATTTGTATGGAAGAATTAGACTTCTGCATGGCTCCAAAAGAGATTTAGGACTAAGAAGTAAAAGTTTGACAGAACTTTTTAATAAGTAAAGCTGATCTCATAAGGGAGTGAGTTTCCTATTATTGGAGGTATTTAAAAAGAGGCCAGGTAATCACTTAGGGATTTTCTTGCTTAGGCATTGGCTTGGACTGTATGACATCTGGGATGCCATCCAACTCAGCATTTCTGTGACTGAGACTATTAATTGCAAGTATCTCTGGCTTTTCCTCTTGTTACCTTAATATAATCTTTTTTTCCCTGTGTTTATACTTGAACATTCATAGTTGAACTTTCCTCTATAAATCTAACTCCTTCTCTTATACTTTGGATTCTATATATATTATATTCTCTCTATATATTATACTCTTATACTTTGGATTCTAAGACATCCAAGACATTGGGTTGGGTTCTCCTATTTCTCTCTCTCTCTCTCTCTCTCTGTCTCTGTCTCTGTCTTTTATCTTCAATTCTTCCCATCCCATTGATTCCTTCCTTTCTGCTTTCTAACATAAAATTTTCCTTTTCAATCTTAATGGTCTCCTAGGTCACATTTTACATTTTTCCTTCTCTTTTGGCTCACATTTTCAAAAGATTGTCTCTATTGTGATGGTTTCTTTGCAAAATTCCTCTACAACATGATGCTAATGCAGTCTCAGGACACCATCCTCAAGCTCAAGTCTATCCAACTAGTCCAAAGTTTGCAAATGGTCACAGCCCCTGTTATATTGACTAACACTGAACTCCTTTTTAGTTTCTTCCACAGGCACATAATCACTGCCTCTCATCAGGATCCACATTGTCCCAGGAATATAAAGGACAAAATATATGCTCTTGTTCCACTCAGGAGTCAAATTCTTACAGCAGAGTGAAATGATCTCTGAATACTGAAGAGTTAGAGTTGTTCAGTAGAATCCATCTGATACAAATTCATTTGAGTATCTAACTCTGATTACTTTTCAAGTAATATCCCAGAAAGACAAAGAAGCATTTTATAACTCCCACTGCCAAGCTGTTTGTGGTTGGGAGGGGCAGATGCCCTGTGGGTTTGCTTGTGGTTGTGGGGCATAGGGGAACTTCACAATTACAGTACATCCAGAATATTTGAAAGTTTTTGCTATGAAGCAGTAGTGTGGCATACTTGTAACTAATCCAAGTTGTGAGGTTTTCTTTTTTCCTTTCTTTTTTTTTGGTTTTGGTGGGGCAAAGGGGTTAAATGACTTGCCCAAGGTCACACAGCTACTACTAAGTGTCTGAAGGTAGATTTGAACTCAGATCCTCCTAACTCCAGGGTCAATGCTCTATCTACTTGCCACCTAGCTGTCCTTCCAAGTTGTGAGTTTTATTGAAAAAGGCTGTAACTTAAGTATAATTATGTGGGCTTTTCATATTAAATTTTAATTATAATTTTTTCCTCTATTGAAAAGAAAAAGAAAGTCATTATAATAAAGTATGCATAGTCAAGCAAAACAAATTCTTGTACTGACCATGCCAAAAATGTATGTCTCATTGTATATCTTGAAGTCATCATTTCAGGAGGTGAGAATTATTCTTTATCATCAGCCCCCTGGAAATGTGATATGTCACCACATTTATTAAAACCTTTAGAGTTTTTCCTTTACATGAACTGATGCAAAGTCAAATGTGCAGAACCAGGAGGGCACTGTTCACAATAACGGCAGAGCATTGTGTGATGTTCAACTATGACAGATTTAACTCTTCTAAGTAATACAACGATCTAATACAATTTCAAGACTAATGATAGAAAATGCTATTCACCTCCAGAGAAGTGGTGGTGTCTGGATGCAGATCTAAGCATATTATTTCTCCTTCTCTCTCTCTCTCTCTCTCTCTCTCTCTCTCTCTCTCTCTCTCTCTCTCTCTCTCTCTCTCTCTCTCTCTCTTGTTTTTCCCCCCCCAGGGCAGTGGGGTTAAGTGACTTGCCCAAGGTCACACAGTTAGATAATTATTAAGTCTCCCAATCGAATTTGAACTAAAGTCCTCCTGACTCCAGGGCCAGTGTTCAACCCACTTACACATGGATAGTCTATATCAAATTGCTTACCATTTTAGGGAAGGGAAAGGGGAGGGAGAAAAATTTGGAACTCAAATTTTAAAAAAATGAATGTTAAAAATTGTCTTCACATGTAATAGGGAAATATAAAACACTTTTAAAAATAAGGCACTAGAGAAATTAAAAAAATTAAAAATTGTTTTGTCTTTACAATGCTTTTATTGTAGAAATTATTCTCCTGATTCTGCTACTTCATTCTGCAGAAGTTTGTCTTCTTAGGTGTTTCTGAAATAATCTATTCTGCCATTTATTACTTAACAATAATATTCCATTACATTCATATACCATAAATTACTAGGTCATTCCCCAGTTGATGAGTACTCCTTTGTTTCCAGTTCTTTGCCTTCACAAAAAGCAGCTATAAATACTTTGTTTCATGTGGATTTTTTCCCTATTTCTTTGATCTCTTTGGGGTAGCATGATGTGAGTATAAGGCAGATTACAGGAGGTTAAGAAAGCATTGGGTGGGGGTGGCTAGGTGGTACAGTGGATAGAGTACCTGCCTGGAGTCAGGAGTACTTGAGTTCAAATCCAGCCTCATACTTAATGATTACCTAGCTGTGTGGCCTTGGGCAAGCCACTTAACTCCATTGCCTTGCAAAAACCTAAAAAAAAAAAGCATTGGGTGGATAAAAGTTGAAAGGATCCCTGGAAACCATAAGTTTGAGGAATTTTAGTAGTCAAAGAGGGATACTGGTTAGAAGCAGGGAAGCTAGAATCACAGTGTCTTTCTTGTACATAGTAGATTCTCAGCAGTAATCTCATGATCATTCATTTCATTCTATTTGTATTTGCTATGCTTGAAAAATTTTGGAGGAAGCTAGGGATTCCATGAGATAGTTGGTATGAAAGTCCATTTAAAATATAGAACACCATAACAAAGAAGAATTATTTCTATTATTATTTTTGGGCCATATCTGAGATTTTATTGACATAAGGAACTCTCAGGGAGGAAAGGGCAAATATGCCCCTTCTCTTCAAATTCTAGTCCCAGAGCAATTGTTCTAAAAATGGGAAATCCTCAGATTCCTAAGACCCTTTCATGGGATCTTTGAGGTTAAAGCTATTTTCATAATAAGACAGATATTATTTGCTGATGAAAATATGACTCCTTCTTCCAGCTACATGTCTATGTGAGATGAGATTTTCTTCATGTACTTAAACTCAAACAGCATCATGACAGACTGAATGCCAAAGCAGACTCGAAAATTTTCAGCTGTCTTCTAGTAAGCCTGTTTTTCTGAATCCCAACTTACTGGTTGACAAGCCAGACAGTAAAGAGATTTGCAAAAATATGTAAAACAACAGTATTTCTCTCACTTCTTTGCTTTGAAAAATAATTATTTTTCATAAAATTTTGTTATAAGTTAATATCCAATAGGCTTAAATCATTATTTTAAATGAATTAGTATTATAAAATATTTCTGTTTTAATCTATTATTGTTGTTTTAATGTGTTTCATTGTTTTGGGCTTCTTAACTGACTATTTGTGACCCCATTTGAGGTTTTCTTGGCAAAGACACTGGAATGGTTGGACATTTAACTTCTCTAGCTCATTTGACAGATAACGCAAGCAGTGAAGTGAATTGTCTGGGGGTCATACATCATCATTATCATCATCATCTTCTTCTCCTTCTCCTTCTCCTTGTTTTTACAAGGCAATGGGGTTAAGTGACTTCCCCAAGGTCAAACAGCTAGATAATCATTAAGTGCCTGAATTCAAATTTGAACTCAGGTCCCTCTGACTCTAGGGTTGGTGCTTTATCCATTGCTCCACCTAGTGGCCCCTGAGGATCATATATCTAATAAGTGCATGAAGATAGATTTGAACTCAGGGTTTTCTGACTCCCAGGCCTGGTGCTCTACTCACTGCTGAGTAGCTGCTCCAATTTCAGTTACAGTAAATATTAATAAATAAATACAATCTTCATAAACAAAAGCTCTTTCGGGTCCTCAATTTTTAAGAATAATCTTGAGTTACTAATAAGTTACTAAGCTGTGTGATTCTGAGCAAATCAGGGTTCCCCAATTGCCCCCCTCCCTCTCCCACAAAAAGTGATTCTCTGATCCACTGTTTTAGAGTTGCTTAAGCAAAATCATATAGTATGTTTCAAAGGCAGGACTTGGACCCAGATTTTTCTAGTTCCAAAGCTGGGCCCTCCCTCTACTCTGCCATGCTGTCTCTCCATTATTATACTCATGAGAAGGCATCTATCAAGTAGGAAACTAAGGTTAATCTTCCCCCTATATTTAGCATAGGCTAGACATTTGTTATTGTTACAAAAAGGACCTCCCTCCACTCTGTTCTCCCTTAACCCACACAGACATTCCTAAACATTTCTGTAATGGCACAGTAAGGCATCTGTTGCTGCCAGTTGATGGTTTGGCCTTCACTGAGGAATGAGAATTAATTTGATATCTCTTGGAAGTTAGATCACACTTAAATTTCTTGATAGAAAATACAGCATAGGTTTAAAATGAGAATTCAAACTCACTGTCTCTGAAGTTTTAATTGTCTATCCATCAATTCACATATACTTTTTGCATTTTTGTGAAGACAAGTCATGTTGGTGTTATGAAATTATTTCTTGGTATTTTGATTTGGTCATTCATTCTTGAAGACCATCATATCAGGGAGGTGTGGTGAGAAGCACATGAATTGGATTTGAGTGAGGGGGTTGCTGTGCTAAGTCACCAGCCTCACTTTCTCCTCTGGAGCCATCTGGATCCAGTGACCAGATATAAATCAGGATGACTGGAGATGGCCCTGAATGTGAGGCAGTCAGGGTTAAGTGACTTTGCCCAATGTCACACAGCTAGAAGATGGCGATCATAAAATTATATGAAATATCAATACATGATCTGATATTTATGATTCAGAGGTCAAAGACTTAAATCAGGCATCAGGCTTTATCAAGTATTCAAGGTTCTTTTGCTAAGTTCTGGGGATACAAAAAAAGACAACAATTTGGGCTATTGTCAAGAAGCTTCCATTTTAGTGAAGGAGACAAATTGTAAATAACTCTGTCCATGCAGATCTATACATAGTAGTTGTGCTTTGTTGTGCTTTGTTGTGCTTTGTCCTTTGTTCTCGAAAAGGACTATGACATCAGGGAGGTGATGCCATGGCATGCAGGTGACTTGGATTTAAGTGAGGGAGGGCTGGGTGAAGTCACTATCCTCACTTTCTTCTCTGGAACCATTTGGGTCCTGTGGCCAGATTGGGATCAGAATGACTGGAGATGACCCTCAGAAGGGAGGTAATCTCATAAGGGGGCACTAAGTGGGGGGAGAAAAGTGGAGACTGGGAAAGACCTGTAGAAAATGGGATCTGAACTCAATCCAGAAGGAAACCATGAGTCAGAGGTGAGGAGGGAGATAGGCATGGGTGACAGACAGTCAGGAAAGACATGGAACTGGGAAATGGGAGAGTTGTGTGTGAGAGATGGCAAGAAGTCCAGGTTAGCTGTATAATAGAAAGCATGAAAAAAAAATCAAGCAAAGTGTGGAAAAGCTGAGTTGGTTTGTGGAGGGTTTGAAAATCCAAACAGAGGATTTCCTATTTGATCCTGGAGCTAATAGGGAACCACTGAATAAAGAATAGGGGGGTTACATGGTTAGATCTGTGAGTTAAGAAAAATCACTTGGAGGAGGATGGATTGATGTGAGGAGCAACCAGAGGCGGAGAAGCAGCAGAGAGCAGCACAGTCACTGACAAGTCTGGCGAGCTTTTGGTTTATGATAGGTTTGACAGTTCCTGGAGGAGGAGTTTTTCATTTATCTCTAGAACGTTCAGAAACACAGTGGCAGAAACACCAGTTTTTTTGCTCCACATCCAATGCTGCTCTCAAAGTAGTGAAAACAGGTAACAGCACAGGTATTTTTTCCCTACTTTTTGTGATCAGAGACAATAGCAATTCATAAACGTATGCATATTTCTATTCACACACCATGTATAGAAGCTTTGTTAAGTTTAAAGTTTGGCAGCCAGCTGAAAAGTAGTACATTCTTAAATATTGGCTACCTTGACCTTTTATCTGGAAACTAATGGTTTGTTTATTGAAGAGAGATACATTTCTGCTCTCACATGCTGATGTTGCTCTCTTGTTGCAAAACTATCTCATCATTAATTCCTTATGGACTCCTTGGCTCATTCCCCAAACATTCTCCTTCTTGTATTCTTTGTATCAGTGTTCCTCCCTTCCCATCCACTTACAGCGAAGGGTTTAGTATCAAATTTGATTATAAAGACTGAGGCCAGTGACTTAGATGAGTTTTCCCCATGTACTTCCCTTTGTTATGTCAACATAACTTTGTTACTAGTTCTATGCTTTCATGCTTTCCTTCAGTCTCAGGAGAAGAGATGTGGCAGAATCTTAGAGTCATAAATTATTGAAGCGTTGTATCTAGGCCAATTCCTGCTGAGTGCATAAATCCCTTCCATAGTATCCTGGAAAAGTGACCATCCAGCCTTTACTTAAACCCATCTAGTGATGAGGAACCCCACCAACTTTATTAGGCAGACCAGAGCATTTTTAGATAATGATTATTGCTATATTGGTGTGCCTCAGAAGGAGGGGAAATCTTTTTTCCTCATAATTCCATTCTTTGGTTCTAATTCACCCCCCTAACACAGAGTAGAATATGTTATCCTTCGGAGTTTCTCCTTGTGACTAAGGAGTCTTAACAATGTCAACCAATTTTTCTATTATTTATTTTTTAGTCTCTCCGCTATATCCTAGTGGATAAAGTGACTATATTCCAGTTTTTCAACATCTCTCTGAAAATATAGACTCAGATTTGAACACAGTATTTTAGAGGAGATGAGGAAAAAAAATTTTGAGGATCATGGGGGGGATATGACAAGAAAGAGACTATTTTAGTAGGAGAGGTTTTTTTTGGTTTGTTTTTTTTTAAGTAAAATGGTAAGATCTAAATTGTATCAGTTTAATACAGTGATGGGGAAAAAAACAGTCTTACTGACCTAACCATCTATTTAAAAACAATGTAGAGGGGGTGGCTAGGTGACAGTGGATAGAGCACTGCCCTGGAGTCAGGAGTATCTGAGTTCAAATCAGACCTCAGATACTTAATAATTACCTAGCTGTGTGTGTGTGTGTGTGTGTGTGTGGCCTCGGGCAAGCCACTTAACCCCATTGCCTTGCAAAACCCCCCAAAATAAAAACAAAAACAATGAGAAGGAAATGGATGTATAAGCAATGTACATTTGTGAGGCAGCAGATTTGATAAGTGGAAAAGATGAGAGAAAGGGTAAAGGAAAAGATGGGGAACAAAAGACACAGAAAAGATGGAGAGAAAACAGTGTCCAGTGAAGGATTTAACAAAAGACTTTTGAATATATTTGGAAATGGAAGCGAAGGAATTCCTTAGATATATAGAGACTAAAGTCAAAGAAGGAGGAATATTTGTGAAACCGAGGTCCTAAATGATTTGAGGTTTTTCTGACCCCAAGTCCAAAATTTTAAAAAGATTACAGAAAACCTGAACTGAAAGGGGCCCAGGGAAAATCTACTTCCAATCCTCTTATTTTAGAGCTAAGAAAAGTGAAACTATCAGGAGTAAATGACTTACTCAGGGGCACACAGGTAGCAGCACATCTGGGATTTAAACTGAGGTGCCTTGATTTCAAATCTAGTGATTTTTCCACACCTTCTACATATGGTCACAACTTGCATAACCTAGGTAGGAAGGGAGCTCACTCAGCCCAACCTGCTTTACCTGATCAAGAATCCCTTCACCTGCATCGGATTATCAGCTGTGTGATCTTGGCCAAGTCAATTTTCTCCAGCTTCAATTTCTTCAAATAAAGTGAGAGGAAGAAGGACTAGATGGACTCTTTTTGCCTTCCAGCCCTAAATCTTTGATATTCAACAAGTAATACTCTGTGATCCAGTGACTTCCTACACCATAGGCCATCTTTTGACTTTTTTCCTTGGTTGTCTGCCATATTTGGAATACTCTCCCTCCTCCCCTCCACATTCTGGCTTCCCTCAAGTCCTAGTTACAAAATTTCACCTTCTTCCTGAAGCCCTTTATAATTCATTTTAAATGCTTGTGTCTTTCTTCTATGATTATCTTCAAATTATCCTGAACATATGTTGTTTGTACATATATTTGTTTATAACTTGAATTCTACATAATTGGACTGTGAGGTCCTTGAGAGCAGGAACTGTTTTTTTGAGGATAGTTTTTCTTTTCGCCCTTCTTTGTATCCCCAGAGCCTGGCACATTATGGGGGCTTAATAAATGTTTATTGATTTGTCTTGAATTGTTCTGGTGAAGATAAATTCGCTACCTTGTGAGCCCAGGGGTGCCTAGAATGGCACATGATGTGTACCCACACATCCTAAGGACCTAGACCAGAGGAAGTATCTTCCTAGCAGACACCCTGGGTAAACCTCTGTTCCTGAGGAAACCATTACAATAACGAACAGCTCAAACTGTTAGCATTTCTTCTGAAATTGAATCCAAGTCATTCTTTTTTTTTTACATTAAAGATTTTATTTATTTTGAGTTTTACAATTTTTCCCCTAATCTTACTCCCCCCACCCCCACAGAAGACAATTTGTCAGTCTTTACATTGTTTCCATGGTATACATTGATCCAAATTGAATGTGATCAGAGAGAAATTATATCCTTAAGGAAGAAACATAAAGTATAAGAGATAGCAAGATCAGACAATAAGATATCAGTTTTTTCCCTAAATTTAAGGTAATAGTCCTTGGTCTTTGTTCAGACTCCACAGTTCTTTCTCTGGATACAGATGGTATTCTCCATCGCAGACAGTCCCAAATTGTGCCTGATTGTTGCACTGATGGAATGTGTGAGTCCATCAAGGTTGATCATTACCCCCATGGTGCTGTTAGGGTGTACAGTGTTTTTCTGGTTCTGCTCATCTCACTCAGCATCAGTTCATGCAAATCCCTCCAGGCTTCCCTGAATTCCCATCTCTCCTGGTTTCTAATAGAACAATAGTGTTCCCATGACATACATATACCACAGCTTGCTAAGCCATTCCCTAATTGAAGGACATTTACTTGATTTCCAATTCTTTGCCACCACAAACAGGGCTGCTATGAATAGTTTTGTACAAGTGATGTTTTTACCCTTTTAAATCATCCCTTCAGGGTATAGACCCAGTAGTGGTATTGCTGGATCAAAGGGTATGCACATTTTTATTGTCCTTTGGGCATAGTTCCAAATTTTTCTCCAGAAAGGTTGGATGAGTTCACAGCTCCACCAACAATGTAATAGTGTCCCAGATTTTCCACAACCCTTCTAACAATGATCATTATCCTTTCTGGTCATATTGGCCAGTCTGAGAGGTGTGAGGTGGTACCTCAGAGAAGCTTTAATTTTCATTTCTGTAATAAGTAATGATTTAGAGCAATTTTTCATATGACTATGGACTGCTTTGATCTCCTCATCTATAAATTGCCTTTGCATACCCTTTGACCATTTGTCAATTGAATCCAAGTCATTCTTTCACCATCTTCTGCCCATTGTTCCTTGTTCAACTCTGTGCTTGGATACCTTCATTGATGGGGAGGATGTTGCCAAGAGGCAGCTTAATGCATTATTTAAGGTCCCAGGCTCTTTGTTAGGAAGCTTTTCTTTGTATTGAGCTGAAACCAAGCTGGAGTCTTATGGTCTGTCATTATGGCTGTTGAATTTCCAATAAAACATAACAGTAGTAAATGTACAACAGTGAGGGCTCAAAATATTTGCTTTTGAATTAATTAATGAAGGAAGCATTAAAAGGAAAGTCAGAAAAAGTTAAAACATGCTTGGAGCCCATGTATGTCATGCCAGATCAAGTCTGTATCTGATAAAAATCAGAAAACCAATCTAAACCGTCAACAATAGGTGCCAAGAATAGAGTTTGTGGATACATTTGGAGTAGAGACTTTGAACAGATTTTAGGCTTATGTGATAGAGTCCTCCCAAAGGTTTTCTTTCTCTTTCTTTCTTTCTTTCTTTCTTTCTTTCTTTCTTTCTTTCTTTCTTTCTTTCTTTCATCTTCCTTCCTTTTTTCTTTCTTCTTCTTTCTTCCCTCTTTCTTTCTCTCAGAAAGTTGGAAGGTAAGAAGAATAGATTCTCATTAACTGAAAACAAAATTTAATTAAAAATAAAGGTCGGGGCGGCTAGGTGGCATAGTGGATAAAGCACCGGCTCTGGAGTCAGGAGTACCTGGGTTCAAATCTGACCTCAGACACTTAATAATTACCTAGCTGTGTGGCCTTGGGCAATCCACTTAACCCTGTTTGCCTTGCAAAAACCTAAAAAAAATAAAGGTCAAGGTTCATTTAATGCATAGACTGTTTTTATAAAGAGAAAGAACTATTGGTCACACACTGATCTGTCTATACACCCAGATGTTCATTCATAGGCAATGGCCACCATCATTTGCATCACCCAATGTGTTCAGCACTGATTGGCACAGAATTGGAAGTCATGAAGAAATGAAAGAACTCTTGAAAATCAGGTCAGCAATATCACTGGCTACTAAGCTTAGGAGAGGCAATGCGAAATAGAGGGATGGCTTTGGAGCCTGGAAGACCTGGGTCCAAGCCCAGGTCCAACAAATGGCAGCTGTGCCTCCTTGAATAAAGCACTTCATCTCTCAATGTCCTGGGCAATTCTCTAATACTGTACATTGTGGAGCAGCTGTTGATCTGCATTAGGTAGAGGGATTTTTTTCATTACAGCACACTGTAAGTGTGGGCCATTGCACAAATGAAATTACAAGTTCCTTTCAAATACCACCTCCAGCACTCTGTGTTTGTGTGTGTGTGTGTGTGTGTGTGTGTGTGTGTGTAGAGAGAGAGACAGAGAGAGAGACAGAGAGAGAGAGAGAGAGAGAGAGAGAGAGAGAGAGAGAGAGAGAGAGAGAGAGAGAGAGAGAGAGAGAGAGAGAGAGAGAGAGAGAATGGTGTAACACAATGAAAAGATTACCATTACCATTTTGGGAGCCAGAGTACCTGAATTCAAATCCTAATAAAATGTGTGACCCTGGTAGAGTTGTAACTAAGGAACTGTAATCTGAGTTTTATTCCAGGAACCAAAATATAATGTTTGTTGATAGTATTTGTCCTGCTTCCATATATATAAGCAACTAAGTTTTGAAAAAAGATTTTGTTAAAAGGAGAAATTATGTCACATGAAGAGGTGTTCTCCTGTTCTCCTGCTTTTTCTCCACAATCCTTCACTGTTGTCACATAGAAACCAATGTCCTGGGGCCTTTGTCTCCCCATCTTAGGGCAGTGTCCTGGGGAAAACTTCTCCAATGGGATCTCATGTATTGAGGTTCAGTGTATTTCTCAATTCTCAGATATATTTCTATTTAAAATTCAGTTTGAGGGAATTTCTCATGATTTACTTCAGATAGAATTGTTAGTAGTGACTCTGTCTTTGAGCCTCAGTTTCCTTATCTATAAAATGAAGGATTGGATTAAGTTGCTTCTAAAGCAATTTAAATGAAAGCAAAAGCTGAATTTCCAGGGTTTCAGCAATGATTGAAACCATACATTTATTGAAATTATGGATATTTACTCAATCCAGAGGGGAAAAATCCTTAAGTCTTGATTATAGAGAACATTTTGCTAGTTGAAGCGTTGTCTTGCAGCTAGAACTACAGCTCAGCTATATACTTTTTTTTTGGTTTTAAATTAACTGGGCCTTCAGGGATAAATTGCCACTCAGGTGGTATGTTGGGACTAAAAAGATAGCCCAAAAATAGCTTCTCACTTACTTTGGATTTCTTCCTCTTAGAATTTAAAAATTCAGAAACTATCACACTTGCTTGTGATATGAATAAATTTTTTGGTAGTTAACTCTGAATATGTTTATATCTTTGGAGGCAGTATGCAGAAGTGGAAAGGGTACTGAATTTGAAGTTAAAGGATCTGAGTTCAAATCTTTGCTCTGCCAATGACTGTCAGTGTGACCTTGGCCAAGTAGCTTAACCATTCTGGATCTGAGTTCTTTATCTGTAAAAATGATAAGGTTTGACAAGGTGATTTTATGCTTCCTTTCAGCTTAACTCTGTGATTCTGTGATCTCATTTTTCTATCTGGGTTGCAAATTTCTTAAAGAAAGGGACAGTATTTTACCATTCTTTGAATGGTTCGTGGGGCCTAATCCAGGTAATTCATTTCAATTTTTTCAAAAAGTACACATAGTAATGAGATGCAGTAGGATACTGCACATGCAGTTGGGAAGACCTAGATTCAAATCCTACTTCAGACATTTACTAGCTGTTTGATCCTAGAAAAAACCCTTAATCCCTCTATATCTTAGTTTTCACATCTGTCAAATGAGGTGATAAGATTCAGTGTTCTTTACCATCCCATTTAGCCACCAATTCATGATCCAATGAATTCTGGATTGTTTCCCCAATTACTATCATCATCAGGATATCTGCAAGCCAATCTTTTTTTCAGACTGCTGCCTTATTGACTTAAGTGGTTCAGGGTCTATTCCTCATTGTTACATTTAAAATAGTGAACACAGGAAGAAATGAATTATATCAGTGAAGAAATTAGACCAGAGGAAGAAGCTAATTAAACAAAAGGAAGAAAGAAAAATAAATATGGGAGGCAATGTCTGAATGATTAGATTATAGAAAAATGTTTTGGTTATTTTCACTGACTTTTGCATATCAAATATGTCCTTCTAACAGTACAGTTACCCTTTTGTAATAAGTTCCCTCTGAGTGGTGAAGATACCATGTATGTCCCCTATGAATACTGGACCTGAGTTAGCTCCTTCCAAAGCCATGGAGAGGAAGAAGAATTTCTTCAATAAATTCACAAGTTTTTAATAATACTGCATTCTAGGCTCTGTCCTAAGAGCTGAAAATGGTCCCTGCTCTCAGGGAGCTCATAATAAAGACAACATGCAAATCATTATGTTCTTCTCTTTGCCTGTCCCTTGGTTTCATGCATTCCTTTCCAGATATTTTGGATCTTCCTAGTCATGTTACAGAGGAGGAAATGAGGCCCCAGAAAATGGGCACATCAAAATCAGAATTTGAGCCCAAATCCTCTATTTAAAGTCAAGGACCCTTTTTACAGAATAGGAGAGATATCCAGGGAACTGTTTCAATCTCTTCTTGTAGTATGTCTTAGGTAATATTTTTCTCCATAGAAACGAGACTTGATTGATACTCAGGTGTGTCCATAAAAGCCCATAATATAGCTGAAATTGTATTAGAATCCTTGTCCAGGGATGTTTTGTAATAGTACCATTGCGATCATGAGGCAGTGTGGCAAAGTGGGAAGGGAGCTGGACTGAGAGTCAAGAGTCAGGAAGGTCTATGCTCACAGCCTGACCCTGACACATACAGGTTTTGGGGGTCTGGGTTCAATTTTTTTGTGCTCCAGATAACTGTCTAAGACTCTTAATTGCTGGTTGGAATAGGTAGAAGGCATTTTTAATGTTCTATTAACAAGAATCAGAGAGTTAAGCTGAAAGGAAGCTTAAAATCACCTTGTCAAACCTTGTCATTTTTACAGATAAAGAACTCAGATCCAGAGTGGTTAAGCTACTTGGCTAAGGTCACATACCCAGTCCTGCTAGGTGCTGTGACTATAAAAATGAGACAATCTGTCTTAGGAAGTTTATATCCTATTGGGGGAGATAACAAGGACTATCTAAATATATCTAGCCTGATGATGTTTGCCCTTTGTTCTCAAGAAGACTGTGACATCATGAAGGTAATGCCATGACAAGCACATGAATTGGATTTGAGTTAGGGAAGGGCTGTGCTAAGTCACCAGTCTCACTTTCTCCTCTGGAGTCATCTGGATCCAGTGGCCAGATATGAATCAGGATGACTGGAGATAGCTTTGGATGTCAGGCAATCAGGGTTAAGTGACTTGCCCAAGCTCTGAGGCTGGATTTGAACTCAGGTCTTCCTGATTTTAGAACTGGTGCTTTAACCACTGTGTCACCTAGTTGCCCTCATATTTAGGCTAAATAGAGAATAATTAAGAGAGGCACTAACAGTTGGAAGAATCAGAAAAGTCTTTGTATTGCAAATGGGGATTGAGATTCTTCTTGAGGAAAGTGAGAAATGGAGGTGAGTTTAGGTTGCACTGTGTACATTTAGGTCTAACCAGTACAAAAACACAAGAGATTAACTGTGAGAGGAACAGAGAGAAAGCCAGGTTGGTTAGACTGCAGAGTGCAGGTAGGAGAATAGGATATAATAAAGCTGGAAAGATAGCCAGGGGAGAAACAGAAGACTTTGTAGCCCCTTAGGGTTTATTGAGTGGGACAGGGACATGGTGAGAACTTTGCTGAAGGAGAATCACTTTGATAGGTACTTGGAGAACAGATTGGGGAGAGAAGAGGCTTGAGGGAGGAAAATCTCATTAGGCTGTCTTTAAGGAATCTGAGAGAGAGGTGATGAAGGCCTAGAGTAAGGTTGTGATCTGGTGAGGATAGAGAAAAGATCAGATAGAGCTGATAACAGCTGTTGTGGAAGCAGAAATTGGTGAGATCTGGCACATAACAGCCCTGGGATACTGGAAAAATGGTGACATCTTTGATAGAAATAGAGAGGTGGATTTGTATGGTGAGATAAGTTAATGAATTCTATTCTAAACAAGTAGAATTTAGGACGTCCCTACAGTATTTAGTTTGAAATATCCAGCGGGCAGTAGGCATTGTAGAGTGGAAACCAAAGAGAGGGTTGATTTGGAAATCATCCTTTTAATTCTCGGGAGTTGTTGATTACCAAGAGATTAATGAGATAGTTTGCTAGCTAGAGAGAGAAAAAAGCATAAAAAAAGACAGAGATAGGGACAGACACCCAGAGTATGAAAGACAGACAGAGATAGAGTCAGACAGAGAGAGATAAGAGATCCCAAGTCAGAACATTCACAGTTAGGGAGTCAGGATGAGCTATCAAAAGAGTCTGAGAAGGGAGTAGTAAGAAAAATAAGAGACAACAACATCATAAATCCTAGGAAGATATGGGATCAAGGAAGAAAGCAGTCAGCTCTGCCAAAGCCAGGGGAGAGGTCAAGAAAAATGAAGCTTGTGAAACTATCAGCAGCTCTGGTCATTAAGAGAGACATTTCAGTTGAGTGAGAAGATTGGATACCAGCTTGCTAAGATTTGAGGAGTCAATGGAAACAATGATTACGGGCAGCTTTTGGTAGAGTTTGAGAAAGAGAGGAGAGATACAGATGATATCTTGAGGAGATGGTAGAGCCTAATGAAAGTTTCTTATGGAATAAGTAAGACTTGGATTCATTTGAAGGCAGATGTGAGAGCCAGAGCAGATAAAATCTGAAGATTAGAGAGAAGTGGATGATGGAGAGACAATTGAGGTGCTTGTAGAAAATGATCTTAATTTTTTGAGTGAAATAAAATGTCCTTAGGTGAGAGGGCAAGAATAGGGAGAAATGTGGAAATTATAAAGAAAGAAAAATAACCTTCTGAATGATTTTATAAGCAGTAAAATAAGGAATGAGGTAGGGAGGAATAAGATTATCATTCTACAGTTAGAACCCACGAGGTTAGATACACAAATTGTACTGTTCCCAGCAAGTATCCTGTAACGTCTTGCTCCATTGAATAGACTGTGAGTAGGAGTGGAAGAAATAGATAGTGGGACTAGATCCAGGCTTGGGGTTTAGTAAAGGATGAGTGGAAATTGGATGCAGGTGAGGGGGGAGAAAGAGAGAGAGAGAGAGAGAGAGAGAGAGAGAGAGAGAGAGAGAGAGTCTAAGAGAGACAGAGAGATAGAGATAGAGAGAAAGAGTGAGACAAAGATACTTGAAGCTTCCCTAGAATTTAGTTGACTTTTTGTCTTGGCTAGAATCAGGGCTCCACCTCGCTTTTTTGGATATCATCTCTAGGCCTGCTGTTTCTGTTCCCACTCTCATCAGATTTTCTCCTACTGCTCTTCCTTTATGTCTCGTCTTCTCCCATTACAATATAAGCTCCTGGGGATCAGGTTCTACCTGGCTTACCTGGAACATAGGATTTAATACATGTTTCATTTTTCTCACAGACAGTGGGAG
This sequence comes from Macrotis lagotis, assembly GCF_037893015.1. Taxonomy (NCBI): domain Eukaryota; kingdom Metazoa; phylum Chordata; class Mammalia; order Peramelemorphia; family Peramelidae; genus Macrotis; species Macrotis lagotis. Next base: position 134,406,533 of record NC_133665.1, read on the forward strand.
GTTGAATTGGTTTAAAATAGGGTCAAGGTTAGGAGGAAAGGACAATCAGGACAAATGGTATAGATCTGAGAAAATCATGAAAGATGAAGGAGTTGGCAATAACAATAATGAGTGTGAAGAGGGGCAGCTAGGTGGGACAGTAGATAGAGTTCTAGCCCTGCACTCAGGAGAACCTGAGTTCAGATATGGCCTCTGATATTTAATAATTACCTAATTTTGTGTCTTTGGGCAAATCACATGACTCCACTGACTAGCAAACAAAAAACAAAAAAAATAAGAGTTAATAACAGATATAAGAAGGTTGGGGATGAAGGAGAATTGAAGTGATTGAAAGTTATGGACTGATAAAAGAATGTCAGAGTTTTAATTCTTTTTTATTTACTTTTTATTAAGAAAATGGAATGCTTGTGGGTAATAGTGAAATCCAAGGTGAGATTAATTTCTGTGTAACTGAGAAAAAGTCTAGGAGTAGGTTATAGATTTGGAAGACTAAGAAATTAGAGCTCAGCTTGGTGACTCAGTGGATAGAGCACTGGGCTTGGAATCTGGAAGTTTATTTCTAGATGGTCAAGGATTAAGTAATGCTTTATACCTTTCCACTTCTCCCTCATCCCCTCCCACTCAGCTAAGGACATAATCTCTTAGTTCACTCATAAACAGGTAGTGGGTGTTTGCTAACCAAAGATGGATTGAGATGTGCTCAGTTTCTACTGATGTGATATTTGTCCTTTGTTCTGGAAGAAGTTGGATAGCATTGAAAGATAGTAGATCTTATTACATCAATCAAAAAGTATTTCTTAAGCACTATCCTGTGTATTATATTAAGGGCTTAGGATGCAAAGAAAATAAAAACCAGGTCTTGCTCTCAAAGAGCTTACATTCCAATGGAGGAGACAGCTGGTACAAAAACAGTTGGGGAAGAATGAGTCAACCAGCATAACTGGCTAGTGGACTGCCTAGAAGAAAATACAGAAAGGCAGAAAGGGCCAGGCTATGAAGAGTTTTAGATGTCAAATTGGATTTTATATTTTATCCTGGTGGCTATGACAGGGAGTCACTGGAGCTTATTGAGCTGTGGGGTGACTTTCACTGTAAGAAAATCACTTTGGCAGCTGAGTAGAGGATGGCTTCGAGAGAGAAGGTCTGTTCCTCCTGGCTTGGCAGGCAATGTTGTAGGAAAAGCAGAACTCTGGGTCTGGTGAGGTGGTAGATCTTGATCATGTGGTCCTCTGCTCTAGAGGGAGTGAAGGGGATCTGGAAAGTACTTAAGGTCAGAAGTTTGGGCCCATGTGGACATTGAATCTGGTCTCCCCTCCCCCTTTCTCCCCAAACTCCAAACATCAGGATTGCATTTAAATTATGGGTTTAATGGAAACAAAGTAAAGACTGACAGATTGCTTTCTGTGGGGGGGAATTATAAAACTCAAATAATATCTTTAATGAGAACAAATTGAAAAAATAAATAAATTATGGGTTTATCCAGAGACAGCATTAACCCCTCTCTGGGCTTTTATCCACCAACCCCTTTGACCTTGATTGAACTATCTGGCAAGATCATAGGGATGATGAATCCTTCCTCTTTGATTCCTATAAAGTTACTCAAACTATCTCACTAAGATACAAGGAAATGAGACATTTCACCATCATCCCCCCCCCCTTCTAGACTTGATCCTTTTGAATGTTAGAAAGGGTTCACATCCCTCTGCTTCACAGGTTCCTCATTGATTAGTAATCTCTCCACTAATATTCAAAATAAGTGGATTTAGTTTCCTGGCTTGTGGGGGGTGGAATGGGTGGGTGGGTGGGTAGGAAGAGGCAGAGTGAGCAGGAAGAATATGCACTTATATAGTGCTTACTGTTTTCCAGGTACTTATCAAATGCATTATACAAATGGTATCTCATTTGAGCCTCACCACTACCCTGGAGATAGGTTCTATTATTAACAGCAAATAATGGTAAAGTAACTTGCCACATATCACAGAGCTAGTGTCTGAGGTCAGATACAACCTCAAGTCTTCATGTTCCGAGGCTAGTGCTCTAGCTTCTGTGGGACACAAGCTGTCAGAGAAGGAGATGACAAGTTATGTGGGTCTTGGTTTCCTTATCTGTAAAATGAGTAGCCTGGACTAAATGATCTCTATGTTTTTTCCAGTTATTAAAACCCCCCAAACCTCAAACCAGGCCTGTAAATCTGTGGTTCCCATGTTCTCATCTTGAGAAGCCAAGAGTCCAAAGAAGCAAATTCTTCACCAGAATGAATGGGTAGGGATACAGGTTAAATGCTTTTGCTAACCTCGAGGTCCCCTAGGTGTGACAGACCCCAAGGCATTTGCCCACTTTGCCTCTTGGATAATTTTTCATTGTTTTCTCTGAGAAAACAAATTCCAAGCTCCTAATAGCATAAAATAAATTCCAAGTTCTTAACAACTGACATGGAAATGAATGCTTGGAATGTGACCCTGTCTGTAAGCTAGGCACTACTCATGTAGAGAAATTTTCTTCTACAAAATGTGTAATATTAAGAAAAGAATTTATTACATATTATATAAACTCTCATTACACCAATATGTGTGTGTGTGCATGTGTGTGTGTGTGTGTGGTTCATGGCTGGTCCTGCTAAAAATGTCCCTTGAAGCAGCAGCCGGTCTGCTAGCTTCAGCACCTGGTGGCTAGCTCAGTCCCATGCAGGGCTGACTAAAAATAGCAGAAGCAGCAACTGAAGCTTCCATATGATACCTCAGAGGCTTAAAAAATAACAACAAAACTACAGTTTTATGGAGCTTACCCAAAGTGAACCATTACTTGGGCTTTTGCAATACCCAGCCCCAGTTACCATCTTAACTCCTTTGTCAAAAGCTCCTCATCACCTTGCACTTTTCTTGCCAAATCTGTCCCCGTCACCTGTCTTCCCTATTTATGTTGATGGCTCCATCATCATTACAGTCACCCTGGTTAGAAACATCCTACCTATCTCTGATTTTCCCCTCTTCCTCATTGGCAGCGTATCCAATCAGTTGCTAGGTCTTATAAATCTTATTTCCCTGACATCACTTAACATTCTTCCTAAATCTCCATTCACTCAGCCACCATTTTTGTTCTGGCTATCATTATGTCTCGCCGACTTTGTTGGTAATAACTTACTTTCAGTAAACCTTTATTAAGCCCCTATGATACACCCAGGATGAATGGATTTAGGTATTAATTATATAAAATCAAAAAATGAAATGGGAGTCACTGTCCTAAAAGGCATTTTCATTCTACTGAATTCATTTCCTCATGGCTTCCCTGACTGTCCCCTCTTCCTTTTCTTCATATAGATGGCATAATAATCTTGCTAATTCAGAGTTCTGACATGGTTGTTTTTCCCTGTTCAGTGACTCCCAACTTCCCTTAAAATGAAATGAAAACTCAATTTATCTGATATTTAAAACTATCTATAATCTGATTCCATTCTAACTCTATTCTATGTGACTACTATACAAAAACACTATCTTAAAATGGACAAATCACTGAGCATGAGCTGTATTCATTTGTTCAATCCTCCTTCCCTATACCTGGAATACATTCCTTCTTTTCTGCCTTATTCCTTAAGAATCAAGTGGACTTTCACCTCCTCTACGAAATAACAGCAAGTATTTATACAATGCTTTAAGATTACCTTTACATATATTTTCTTATTTGAACATCAAGACACCCCTGGGAGACAGATGCTAATGTTATTCCATTTTACAGAGTTTAGAAGGTTTACCCAAGACCAAATAGCTATTAAGAAAAGAGCCTCAGGTCTGAACTCAGGTCTTCCTGAATCTAGGCCTAGCCTTCTTTTTACTGTTCCACCTGGTTCTCTTTGAGTCCCTGAGTTCCTCAAATATTTCCAGTCTTTTGCCTGATCTCCCTTTCCTTGCCTTGTATGATATTTATCTGTTTGCATATGGCAGTCTTCTTTTTGAATTCAAGTCCTTTGAAGTCAAAGATTTTGTCCTTTTTATGCTTTTCTATCTTGTACCTCTCCAGTTCCTTGCACATTGTAACTCCTTAATAAATAACTGTTAAATTGAACTGAGTTGTGTTTGGCAGAACCTTTGTGTCACATGCAATAGTAATGAAAAGATTCATGAGAAAACATTGATCTGATTTTTTTCCCTTCTAAAAGATAAAATCTGTATGTTTGCATTTACTCTGTGTGACCTTTGGAGGGTATGAAAGAAAAGGCTCAATTTTCTTTTTTTGTTCCAATTTCCTCCAATTCCTCACCCCCTTAAGTTCTTGGCAAACTCATACCCCTGGAACTGCCCTGGGCCAGAACATTCAGATCCTTTCTCCATATTTCACACCTCAAAATGTTTCATGGGTAAATTAGTTTGTGAGATGTCATATTAAGTGGGTTGTTCCTATAAAACTTGTCTATTTTTGTAATGTGATTTTACACTGGAATTCTCATTCTCAAAGAAGACCATGATATCAAGTAGGTAATACATGACAAACAAGTGAGCTGGATTTGAGTGAGGGAGTGCTGTCAACTCAGTCACCAGCCTCACTTTCTCTCCATCTGGATCCAGTGGTCAGATATGAATCAGGATAACTGGAGATGGTCCTGAATGTGAAGCAATCGGGGTGAAGTGATTTGCCCAAGATCACCCAATAAGTGTCTGAGACTGGCTTCAATCCCAGGAGTTGACTCTAAGGAGGATGCTCTGCCTACTGTGCCACCTAGCTGCCCACACATAAGCTAAACAAGTTCTAAGAAGTCAAGGATTAGAGGGATGGAGCCATGATCAGCTTAAGACTATGATGAGGTTTATTGAATTATGCTATTTATATAATGACTGATCTATGATTTGTAAAATACTTTACAAATAATATCTCATTTTATTCTTACAACAATCCTGGAGATAGATGCTATTATCATCATTTCCATTTAGAAGATGAGGAAACAGGCAATCAGAGGTAAAGTTGTATTTACCTAGCTAGTAAGCACCTGAGAGTAGACTTGAACTTGGATCTTTGTCACTCCAGGACTAGCCCTCTAGCCACTCTGACACCTAGTTGTCCCTGAAAAATCTGGCAAATGCTACTGAGGCCTTTATTTCCTTAAAGGAATACTTCAGAATCATAGAATGTAGGAGCTTCTAGGGACCTTAGAGGTGGCTTAATCGTAGTCTCTCATTTTACCAATGAGAAAACCAAGTTTAATGATTTGTCTAGGGTCAAGTAGTCAGTAAATGGCAAAGCCACCAAGACTAATACCAGGTCTTCTCATGCCGAATCTGAGTCTTTATAGAATTTTGCTTCAAATCATTAAGCCTGAATTATGACTTACTTGTCTGGCCAGTGATGCTTTCCTGAAAGATTAAGGGTATGTGACTGCCTATATTTGAACCCCTAAGTTACCTCCTCCACCGGGCAATGCCTTCTCCCTACACCAACACAGGGTGCCAGTTCTGAGAGCCTGTGAAATTCCATTTAATTTAAGGCTAAAAATAGTGAGAAAATCTACTCTTCCAGTCTGGCAAGCTAGCTATTTCCTCAGCTTGAAATTTTGCTTCAAAACAGAGCCTTTTCTGATTAACCCTCCCCTACTCTGATCACTCATCTCTTCTTATATCTTATATGGTTTTTAATAGAATTTCAGAGGTGAAAAAAAATTTCAGGAATCACCTAGTCTAGAATGTATCATCCAAGAAGCCCTTCTACAACATTCTTAATTGAGTGGACACTCAATCTCCTTTGGAAGCCTAGTTAACACCCATGTCTTCTCAAGGCACTTTTGAAGAGTTCTAATTGCTAGAAAGTTTTTCCTGATATCAACTCTAAATTTGCTTTTCTGGCTTCCAACCATTGCCCATAGTTCTCTGGGGTTAAGCATAGCAAGCTTAATCCCTTTTCCCTTTCTCTTACAACTAACTGCCTCAGGACTTAGAAGATTGCACAGAGACAGAACAGCCAGGCATGCTCAAAGCAGGAAGGCTTCGTTCTTGGTACCTTTTAGCTCAAACAAGGGAAGCAAGTTGGTTTGTCTCTTAATGGTTCTCTGATTTGTAATTTCTCAGTTTTAATCTTTAAAATTCTGAAAGCAGTCACATGGAAATGAGGGAATGAACCACACACAATGTACTTCAATCATTGCTCTGCCTATAAAGAGGTCTTAGTACATTTATCTGCGAGGCGGTTCTCTTTTAGGTCCTCAGAACAGCCTGTGTGTCTCCTTAATGTTTTATCTGAGAGGTTGTGTTTCTAAAAATTAGTTTTCTTTATATAAATGTTCTTTTTCTACCCCTTTTAGCAATCAAAATGTCCACATGCAAAAGAAACAACTATTCTACTCAAAACTTGGAAAATTATGCAGGTCTCTCTCTGGGAAAGGAGCCCCCAGGTATTAAATATATACCTTAGGTCTCAGGTGCCAGAAGGGAGCTTTCTTTGCTTCATTTCTTTCTTACCTGCCTTAATCAAGGAATGGACATTGCTTCAGTCAAGCTGAAACATGTTAAAAACCTTAGCTTTAAAAAGCCAAGATCTCCCATTACCTCCAGGGTCATCTCTAACCATCCCATTCTTTATCTTGCAAATGCTCTGGAAGAGAGATTGAAGCTAGTAACTTTGCACAGCCCTTCCTCTCTTAAATTCCAATTTACTTGCATGTCATGACATTATCTTATTGATATGATTTTCTTAGAGAATGAAGGACAAATAATCACCCCAAAAAACCAAGAAGGGAGTACCAGGACCTCACATACAATGATTTTTCAGGCCACACCAGGAAAGCAAGGGACCAGTGATAGTTTTTGTAAGAAGTATGACCTTGTGACCCTAGCTTCCTAGATCTGATTTTTTTTATCTATAAAATAAGCTTATTATTCATTCCTTTCAGTTGTGTTTGACTCTCTATGACCCCATTTGGAGTTTTCCTGATAAAGATACTGGAGATGGTTGCAATTTCCTTTTTCAGTTCATTTTACAGATAAGGAAACTGAGGCAGAGCTCAGGGTCACAGAGCTAGCAAGTGTCTGAGGCCAGGTTTAAATTCAAGAAGATGACTCCAGACCTGGTACTCTGTCTACTGTGCCAGCCAGATGCCCTTATAAAAAGGGGCAAAGGATTATTTAGCAAAATGAGGCAATGACTAAATAATTTCTAAGGTCCCTTACAATTATTAATACTCAGAGATTCTGAAATTTTTGCCATTCCTATTCTATCTTGGGTTCATTCTTGCCCACCAGGGCAATGGAAATATATGAGTTTTCTAGGAAGTCAAGTTTTTTAGTAGGTAAAACTGATTGGCTTCCTAACTCTGATATTAAAAATAAAAAGTGAAAATGTGGGGAGGGGGGAGAAGACTTATCAGGAAGAAATGGCTCACCACTACCAATCATGAATCTAGCTATAAGTTTCTAAATATAGAGGGTTCTAAAATCAGGTGGAAGTACCAAGGAGAGAGCATGTGAACAACAGAGATACCTTGTGGAAACCCAATCTTTTTTTTTAAATTTTTTTTTGAAACCCAATCTTATGGATCTTTAAGAGACCCTAAAAACTAGAGGTTTTCTTCAAATTACTGAAAAGTCCTTCAAATCTTTAGGGAAACTAAGGCATCCTCCCAAGACCTTTTTGGTCTTCACTTCCCAAATCACTTTAATGAATGCTATATTCTCAAGTGTCATCACCACCTTTGTTGTCCTTCTCCTGACACCCTCCAACTTAACAATGACTTCTTTAAAATATGGCACCCAGTTCTAAATATAGAATATGTTTGACATAGAAACCATTGCCTCCATTGTTCTGTGCACATATCTCTTATGATAATACCCTCACTTCCACATTGCTTTTTTTCTTGTTTCCAATAAGTGTTGCTTTCTCAACCAGATTATGAATATAATAAGCTTATCCAAGTTTGGGACTCTGTGTTCTATTCCTCTCCACCCTGACATGGCTCTTTTTATGGTGCTCTGCACAGAGAAGCTCCTCAATAACTCTTATTGAATGAATAAGTAAATTAATTGACTTATTGGTATCCTACCCTTAGGATGTCTCCTTAGGTCAAGAATTTTGGAAGATTATTTAAGGACTTATGAGAAAATTAATCAACTAGTTATCTTATATGTTGTTTATTTATCAATTTGTTAATAATGCATTTAGTTGGTTAGAACACCTTGTGCTGCACATCTATCCTGGAAAGTGAGTTTGTTGACTATATAGTCACACATTCCAAACTTTATTTTATGGCCTCAAATCTAAACCTGCAACTATTGGCTGGGTAAGAAAATGGATAGCACTAAATATTCCATTGTTACCCCTGGAAAATAATAATTTCATAATTATTATCACTTTAAGCTTTATGAACAGACTTGGATAAATGCTCTTGCTTGCTCTTCCCAACAATCTTGTCCCTAGATGGTAAGCTCAATTATTAACATATCAGGAGGGCCATCACCAGCCACCCTGAGTTTTGTCTTGCCATTGAACTCCAATGGCTCTGGGAGAGTGAAGCTAATGACTTTTCACAACTCTGCCTCACTTAAATCCTATTCACATACGTGTTAAGACATGACCTTTGTGATGTCATTGGTCCTGTTTTAGAACAAAGGATGAATAACATATCAGGAAATAGGTCTTGAGTTGAGATTAGAACTTAAATCCTTAGCCCCATCCCCTCCAAACTATCCTTCACTACTTGTTCATCTACTTCACTACTTGTCTGCTCTTAACATAGAACAACTAAAAAAAGTGATGAAACACTAGTAGTCAACCCACTTGGCCACTGCTGCTCTCAATAAATGCTATAAAGATAGGTCAATGAGCTGTTATTGCATTGGCCTAAGTGCTAAGGATCAGAAAAACCCCAAAATCTAATTGGGGATATTTGTGTAGAGATGTAGACATAGATATGGCTATAGATATGGCTACGGCTACGGCTATGGCTATAGATATAGATACAGATATAAATATACATGTGTACATAGTTACCTCCCCAATAAGGAGAGCTCCTTGAGAACAAGAAACTCTAGTGACTATTCAAATACCAAATTTGCCAACACAGATCCTTCATTTTAAAGCCTAAGTGTCTGTCCAACCCTCTGAATGGGGAAACCTAAGAAAATGTGTAAGCAGGATACCTCTGAAAGGAGACAGGCTATTGAGCAGTATCTCAGACACTTTTAATTATTTAAATTAGTAAATAATTGATTTCTGTTTTCTTCAGTGCCTGTCATTTTGTGGCATAATAAGGGCTTTGTTAGCCAGCATGTTGAGAAGATGGGGACTCCCTGAATTAGTTGAAAACTCTAATTAGGTAAGCTAATTCTTCAGGTTCCCCTTGCTGTTTCTCCTATGATCTCCATACCTTTGTAAGCCCTTAACACTGTTGCATGTCCACTGCCTTCTCCTCTCTTGGCTTTTATGACATAGCAATGGTTTAAATTCTCCTGCTGCACCATGTGCTGACTGTCAGTACTTGCAGGCTATGATTGTCAGATATGTCCCATGACTTTGCCTTAACACACTTATTCTCCTTGTGTTCCTGACCTTCAATCCACCACCTACTCACGTGTAGCTGAAACCAAGGGCTATGGAGCAAGGTGGGTCAGATGACCCACAGAACCTAGCAAAATGGCACCTGTCCATTCCTTCACACAATGACTGGCAGATAAACTAGTAGATGGATTCTACCCATTGCTGGTTATCTTCCCTATATATCTAGCTACTTCCACTCAATGAGTTCAATGGTGTGCTGGTGCTGCCTTTGGCTTGTATTTGCTGTGCTTCTATCTGGCAGTAGTCAAGGATCTGAAGGATGCTACTCCTGAAGTTATTAGGGAAACTAGGCCCTCTTCCCTACTTTCCCTTGTTTCACATACCCTGCTGGTGGAGGAGGGATCTTGGTCATTCATTTGGGGCAGTTGTCCTATCAATGTACCCTCTTGTTTGACCTTTATGTTTTCCACTTCATAACCCCAGACTGTATACATACCCTAAGACTTCTTTTTTCTCTCTACCTGGGGGTAGGTTAGATCAGGTTTAGCTTTAGAATTTGTCTGAGAAGACTGGTTGACATGATTAAGTCTGCACACCTGATTACTAGGGGAAAGGAAGCAGGAATTATAAGAGAGAATCGCTCCAGGCTGATTTCACAGGAACCCTCCTCATCAACAATATATGGCAGCCAAACCAGTCTACTGTTCCCCGTACAAAGCATTCCCACATTTGTGCCTTTGTACAGGCCGTCCTCTGCCTTTTCCCCCTTTCCCCCTTTATCTCAGGAATATCTAACTCTTTCCAAGGCTCAGATCCTCCTAGATAAGGTCCTTCTTGAATCTAGTCCTCCGGTTGTCATTGTTCTCCTTGTCCCTTGATATTATTCTTTATGTATTTTCTATGTTGACTTATTTCTGGGCATGTTGTTTTTCTCCATTAGAGTGTATGCTCCTTGAGGGCAGGGAGTGCTTCATTTTTAACCTTCTTTCTTCAGAACCAAGCATAGTGCCTTGGATTTAGAAAGGACTTACTAAATGGTTGTTGAAATGAATTAAATTTCATTACTGCTGGGTTATGGTAGACAATGGGTCATAAAAACTGAGAGTTTAATAGTAGGGGAATATGAATTGGGGGGAATTAAGGGAGGCGTATGAGTGTGAGGGAAGATGAATTAGAGCAGGTAGGCAAGGAAACAAGGAGAAGCAAATAAAACCTCCTCTATAAAGTAGGGGGAAAGGGACAGGCACAGAGATGATTGATGCCAGAATCAGAGAAAGGAAAGACCTAGCAAGGTATGAGCAAGAAATTCAACTGTCTTGGAATCCAAGAGCTCGGATTCAAATTCCCTTGCTGTGTGTCCTTGGGAAAATCACTTTACTTTTCTAAATCTCATTTTTCCTCATCTGTAGAATGAGTGGGTTAAGGAAGATGTTGCAAGGAGACAATTACAAACTATAGCAAGTGCTCAATGAATGTTGATTGAAAGTTTTCCTTCGAATTGTCTTTTTATGAAAGCCAAGAAAGACCTTAGAAAAAGAGATTAATTTTTGTTTCCAAACTGGTAAGCAACTTTTGAAACCTCTGTTTATTTAAGTTGATCTAATCTAGCTTGATGAATGGTCTGAAGATTCTTAATGGGGTTCTCAGAAATTCCCAAGTGATAGATCTTATTCTGCAGTTTTTCTAGGTGTGAAAGAAGAGAAGTTAATGGGTTGAAAGAGTTAATATAATCTCAGGAAATAGGGAGAAAATGACTCATTTATACTGGCAGAAAATTTAGGCACCTATTATAACTGAGGTCTTGGTTAATGTTTATTTTCATTTGTAACTTTGTTTTTCACTGCATACTTTTCTTAAACATCACTAAAGTTTTCCATAGGCTTATTTATCTCCAGCAGGGATTTTGCAATTATTTATATTTTTAAGTATATATGGAAAAAATCTGAGGCATTTAAGAAAGCATTTCAACAAGTAAAAAAAAATCAACCAATTTGTGGTCTCTCATCAAAAGTAGTTTAGTTTCTTCAAAGCAATCTCTTAACAGTCTTGAAAGTTCTTAAAAATCATTAGAACACAAGACTCCCATGGCTTGTAAGTTTTACATTATTCACTCCTACAGTAATCAAAGAAATTTTCTTAGTCCTACTTATTAAATAAAAAGTCACAGGTTATATACCACAGAAGAACAATCAGCAAATTCTTCCAGCAGGGTCTTGCTTATCCTTTGATGGCAAACCATCAGTAGTTTGCTTAGTTAAATTTTTTATGTTAATAGATGTTAAAATATGAAAATATTTTCTGAGCCTGGTTCCCTATTGTAAAATACAAGTGTGAAATACAAACATTCTTATGGATTTGTTTATTATACTCCTTAATGGTCAAATATCTTGTCCAAAGAAATAGTCAACCTTGAGGATAGAAATTTAAGAAGGACATTGGTTAGTGAATTTTTTGAGACAAACATAATTTTGTTCACTATCTCTATTATTATTTGAGGGCACCCTTTATTTAATTAAGAGAATATCTGCCTGAAGCAAATATATGGAGTCTTCTACAGACATGGATTCCCATTAAAGTAAGGAAAGGAGAAGGAAAAGAAAATAAAAGTGGGGTGGCTAGGTGGCAGTGAATAGAGCACCAGCTTTGGAGGCAGGAGTACCTGGGTTCAAATCCGACCTCAGACACTTAATAATTACCTAGCTGTGTAGACTTGGGCAAGCCACTTAACCCCAGTGCCTTGAAAAAAAAAATCTAAAAAAAAAGCATGGATTGTAAAGGATCTCTAGGCTAAATCAATTTAATATGAGGAATCAGACCCAAAGAAGTTAAATATATAATACAAAGGTCTGTGGGTAATTAGGAGCATGGCCAGAACCTAGATCTGATTCATTGTTCAGCATATGCACAATGCATTTCCTCTTGTTAGAGAATGTTGTTTCCTTTTTTCTCTATTGTCTGCCATCCAAGATTAGTTTAAAATATATTTTATTTTAGAGAACGTGCATCAATATTAGCACACCTGAAATAATCCAGGTATATTGTCTAGAATATGATACACCTCTAAGAAATCTCTAATGGAAGTGATTTTGTGTAGCATTCCTTGCTATTTACTGGTCCAAATATAAGCTGTCCTCTTCCTACCTCAACCCAGCTTCCACCATCATGATATCTCTTTGAAAGGAAAAAAAAGTTATTTATTGAAAAGCAGATAGCTAGTAGACAAAGGCATTTTCCAGATGAACTGGTTAAACCTCTCTTCCCTCTGCTTTTCCGTGATCAAGGTGAGAAATTTCCTAGAAAAGGTAAACTCTTTGACAAGATATGAGTCTGTCTTTTCCAAAATACTTGTTGCTCCATTGGAAATGATTCTTTGATCTACAAAGAGGTTAAAGAATCCTTTGTTGGGGACAGCGAGGTGATGCAGTGGTTAGAGCATTAGCCCTGAGTCAGAAGGACCTGAGTTCAAATTTAATCTCACTTAATATACTTAGCATATGACCTTGGGCAAGTCACTTGACCCCATTGCCTTAAATAAAGAAAATAAAGAAAAAGCAAAGAATCCTTTGTTGGCATTGACAGTCATGTGGACTGTTTAGGTACTTGAGAAAGATTGAATCACTTTGGGGTACAATATAAGCCTTTTGCATTTTCTATCAAACTCAATACAATTCAATTTTTTGTTAAATTGTTAGCCTGAGTCCTTACATAGAAGTCAAAAACCTCTTTCCTTCTTAAACATGAACTAGACATAATGTTCCTAAAGTGAGACTTTGGAAATAGGATGAATAAAAAGTTATTTCAAGTCTGTTTGCATCCGGAGCAAAGGTCCCAGGCCATGGATTACAAATAATTAAACAAAACTATCACGAAAGGTGGGTATGCCAATAGGACAATGACTCCTCTGGACTTGCCCTAGCCAGAGCCAAGGGGAAGGAATTCAGGAACTATGGATGGCAATGAACTCCACTGACAAATTCATAGACCCAAGTTTTGTTTTAACAAAGAAAAAAAAAGTTAATGTGTATACCTATTGCAAGTCCTTTTTTCTTCTTTGGAGGGAGGTGGAGCTTGCAAGGCAATGATGACTTGGCCAAGGTCACCTAACTAGGAAGTAGCCAGTGTTTGAGGCCAGATTTGAACTTAGGTCCAGGACCAGTGCTTTAACCAACTTAGCTGGTCCCCCCCATTACAAATTCTACATATGACCCTTCTTACTCTGGGAGGTCAGAGTTGAGCAAACAAAAATCAATTGGAACTTGAATATATATTGACCAAACTCAGGTCTTATGTAATATTAACATATTTAAGGGTCTCTGGGTGGAGAAAGCAGGGGTTCTACATAGATGGACATGGCGAATGTGATGAATACATAAAAAAATGACATGTCAGACTTGTTTTATCCAGTGAACTTCTGGTTGCACACTTTTTCCTCAGGAAGGAGTTTCCATGGTGCCAGACTTTATACCCTAGTTGAGTTCCTTCCATTCTTTCCCCACCGTGGTCTTCACTAGCCACCACCCACCCTCCCTCCCTTTTTTTTAAACTACTGCAGCTGTTTTGCCGACCTTGTTTCCTGGCTGGGAATGTGTCCAGTCAGCTGTGGAAAAACAAAACCCAAGAAGCATAAAATTTAACAATTGTATATATTTATTTAAAAATAAATATGCATGCAGGGTTTCTTATGTTAAAAAATCAGCCATACACATGTTATAAGGCCAAAGGGCTCCAGCATCCAAAATAATGCTTGAATCTGATATGAAAACATTAGTGGGCGTGAGTAGATTGAGCAAGCTGGTGGTGCAGAAACCAGATGTGAAGATAGAAAGCTCAACATAGTAGCATTGTTTACATTTAACATATTTTTAAAAAATAAATAAGAAACAATTATAAGTAACAAAAGGATATATACTGATTTATTTTAAATTATTTGGTGTTATTTTAATAACTCAATTATCCATGACCATAACTATTCTATTAATCAATAAGCATTTATTATGCACCAACTATGTACCAGTCACAATTAAAAATGAAACTGTCTCTACCCCAAAGAAGCTTATAATGCTATCGGAGATAGAACAATAAATACTGACTATATATAAAAAGGATACACAGTGATTTTTTTTTCAGCAGAGAAAACACACAACTGGAGGGCTGCACAGGGTTGGGAGGAGATTAGAAAAGACCCCTTTTAGAAGATGGCATCTGACCTGAACTAAGAATTCTTAGAGATGGAGGTGAGGAGAGAGTATTTTCACAGGATAGACAATGCAAATATTAATTAGGAAATGATGTTTTATATGGGAGAATCGGAGGAAGGCCAGAATGTGCATAAAGGGAATGATGTGTAATAAGATTAAAAAAATATTTTGGGGCCAGATCGTGATGGACTTTAAATGCCAAACAGCCCTAGGAGTGATAGGGAGCTCTTGGAATGTATTGCAGGACAGTGACATTGTCAAACCTATGCTTTAGAAAAATCACTTTGGTAACTGAATGGAGGATAGTTTGGAGAGGAAAGAGGAGATCAATTAAGAGCTACTTGGGGATGACCTTGGGTGGTAGCTATGAGGATACAAAGAAAGAAATGGTTGCAAGAAAAGCTACAAGATAGGGTAAGTAATGGGGTAGCTAGGTGGCACAGTAGATAGAGCACCTGCCCTGGAGTCAGAAGGACCTGAGTTCAAATATGACCTCAGACACTTAATGATTATTTAGTTGTGTGACCTTGGGCAAGTCATTTCACCCCCCCTGTCTTGCAAAAAAAAACAAACCGAAAAGATATGGCAAGCAATTAGATTGTAGGGTAAGAACAAAGAATTGATGATGATGCCAAAATTGCAAAGGGAAAAGAGAATGAAATCTCTTTGGACATGTTGAATTTGAGATGCACAGGGAAAACCAGAGAGAAAAGTGTCATGAAACCTAGAGAGAAGAAATTATACAGTAAAAGAAGGCTGGCATGACAAATGCTAGAGAGGGCTGAGGAAAGGCCATCCCATTTGGTAATTATATTTGTAGATAATCTCCTGAAAAATTTTAATCCTACTCTCAACTAACTTTGCCAAATGCATAATCTACATCTGGAGTGCCTTATCTAGTTTTTATCACTTATTTTATTGTGGAAAAAGCTGCCCCTGGGGAGAAACCCTGATGGTTGATCCTTACTTGCAGAAAAAAAAAAAAAATCCAAACGAAAAACTTGTTTTAACTTTAGTATTAACAAATTATAATTAGAAGATTAAAATTTTAACACCCTTCCCCCTTTATTATATTGTGTATTTCAACTCCAAAAATAACTTAATTTTGTATTTCTGTCTGGTTTAGATTATACACAGCCTTCTTTTGGGGGTGGATAATTAGAAGCAGCAAGCAATAAAAGTGTACAACCTACTCAAAGAATGTTGAATTAAAATTTTACTTCTTGCACTGTATTTTTAGTGAACCAAAGAATTTTTTAAATTGTCTGGAAGCCATTAGACTTTCTTTTAAGTAATAGATCATTGTCCTCTACTCAAGTCTTCTTATGATGTTTCCTTATTGTCTGGAAGAACCCCTGGTTCTCAAAGATCCTGCCAATGTAACAGGATCTGCCGAAAGTCCTAAGCTAGAAAGACTTGGCGTGTAGATGGAGAACATAACATTTCTTCGAAGAAGCTAGAGCCTTGACTACCAGTCTTAGAATTATTCATTCATTCATTATCTTCTTTTTTATTTGTTCATTCATTCATTTTTCTATCAATTGATCGATTGATTGCTGCAACCACTTCTTAAAATCACCAACTGAGATGTAGAGATGTAATCAGCATCAGTGTAGGGTTACCCATCAAGGATTTGAAGTGTTTACCATTTTATGATTTTTGAGGAGAAACCTGACATGTTTATTGGATTAATAATTTATATATTCTTTTAAAAATCCAGGGGCACATACTCAAACCCCTAAAATAATGCTTCTTTTAAAATAAAAAAATTTTAAGCTCAGTAATTGCCTGTTCTATCCCCCAATGTTTATGCTCTTCCTTATAACAAAGAAAAACAAGAAAGCAAAACTGGTGAGCAAAATAACACATACAGTATTCTGCACCATAATTTCCTACCTTGTGACTGAAAAAGTTATATTTTTGGGAGGGATTAATGATATCACTTGTTTTTACATTTCCTAACCTAACCCTCCCAGAGAAGTATCCATTATGACAAGAATAAAAAAGAGAGAAAAACAGTTCACCAAAACTAACATAGTAAGTATGTGTAATTATATGAAGCATTCTCTGTAATAAGGGAAGAAGGTGCATCTGTTATCTTTCTTTTGGAACTATGCTCAGTCATTAGAATTACAGTGACTCTTTTTGTTCTCTCCATTTACATTGTGTATATTGTTTTGCGATATGTGTATTTTCATCACCTATTCTCTGGGATCAAAATTAGTCATTGCATTTTATTGGCATCCCATTGCCTTTCAGTGTGATTTTCATTTATACTTTTGTTGTCATTAAATATGTTTTTCTCTAGCTTCCTTTACCTCATTCACTCAGGTTCAGTTCATCCAAGTCTTCTCATTAAATTAAAATTGCTTAAACTTTGTAGCTTGCTAAAATGAAGGAGAGAGTCAGAGAAGGATTTAGATCAGGAAATAAATCTCAACAATCATGCAGCCTAACTCTTTCATTTTCTGGAGTGACAATTTGGAGCTAAAAAAGGTAAAGGGTCATACATGCCCAAGGTCATATGGCTATTAAGTGACAGAGCCAGAATTCGGAGTCCAGTCTTGATTTCATATCCAATGTGCTTCATATTATGCCAAACTCAAATGGAGATTATTGATGGTTTAGAAGAAAATCAATGGAGGTGAGATTAAGCATGGGAGATGAAGTTAGTGTAAACATGATTATTTACCTGATAGGGAGTCATAGCAAGGGACCAGATTCTTTGTTTTCATTTCCCAGAAACACTAAAGATAACCATGAGATTCTAGATTTAGAGGTAAAAGGGGCCTGAGGCCATCTAATTGAATTTTCTCATTTTGTAGATGAGGAAACTAAGATCCCAGAGAGATTAGGTGACTTGCCCAATATCATATAGATACTAAGCAAGAAGAAAAGAAGTATAATTTTTTTTAAAAAGGGAAAAATAAATTTACATGATAATTTAATTATATATTTAAATTTTATTATATATTTAAAAGAAATAGCAAATTGTTCATAATAGATTTGTAGTTTCATGTGCAATCACTTTTTTATTATACTATGTTATAGAGATGCTTATTTTGTTCCATAAATTAAAAATACAATAAATTAATGTGGGGGGAGAAAGAGACCTTACATTTATAATTAATTGAGTTTAAGGTTTATAAAGAGCTCACTGAACTATCTCATTGAAGTCTTACATCAACCCTGTGAGCTACATAGCACTAGTATTTCCATCAGCTCTCATGGTATGGGGAGAAAGAACACTGAGACCCAGGGGATCTAGGTTTATTTCTGGCTGTGTTAAAAATTATCTGTGCAGGCTGTTGGGCAAATCCCTTTCCCTTCTGAGTTAAATCTCTCCTCTGTAAAAAGAGCAGTTGGCCATCTAGGGACAGGCTTTTCAATGTTACGGTTACAAGTGTCTGTCAATCCTTTCTTCTTGCAGTAGAGCTGGGCCAAATATTTGGAGGTCATCCTCTATAAGGCAATCTCTGATAAACTTTTTTTTTTGAGATGCAGAGACAATTCTTTAAAAATTAGGATAGCAGCAAAAACATCCTAGGACTGATACCTTCGGGGCTGGGGATTCAGTGACAGAAGTCAATGAATGGAATATCAATACTAAACAGAGCTGCAACAGCAGATTGAAACTGTGTAGGAAGGGGGAGTTAGTAAAGCACTTCTCCAGTGATCCTGGCCTGAGCCTCAAATGACAAACCCTAAATGCTATGCTGTGAAGTGAAATGTTTTCTGGGTGTTCTTGAACCATTCTGATGGTCCCTCCTCTCATGGAGGAGATAATAGCTACCCTCATCTCTTTAAGCAGATGATTGACAATGAAGGAAAACACATTTAATAAACCAACTTAGTCCTTGCCCTCAAGGAACTTATATTCTAATTTGGGGAGAATAACAGATAGAGGGGAGACAGAGGGATTTACAGTTGTAGGAGTGGAGCCATAGGAGAGGAGATTGACATATCTTTTCTAGTAGAATGGGTAAGAAAGAGAAATATATAGCCATGATCCTGTTGGAATACATTTCTCCTTTATCTCCCTTTCATAGACATTGAAAAAATACAGTGACAGGAGTAGTTCCTTGATGCTCAACCCTTGGAAGTCTTCTTTTAGCATAGGGGCAAGGAACGCCCAATCTGTGGGCTATATAAAGTCCATGAAATCCAGGGAACCATAGACGGGACTTGGAATTCAATAAATTTAGGAGCTTTTTAGGGGTGAATTTTTTGATCAAATATAGCTTGATAATTTTGTATGATCATTGAATAATTTTATAAATAACCAAATGACCCTTGGCAGAAAAAAGATGTCCCATACCTGCTAAGGACCATCATTCAGGGTGACTAGGTGGATAGAGTGGAGAGAGCCCTAAGCTTGGGGTCAGGAAGACTCCAAGTGTCCTCAGATATTTACTAGTTTTGTGACCCTGGGTGAGTCACTTAACTCTATTGGCCTCAGTTTTCTCAGCTGTAAAATGAACTAGAGAAGAAAAAGCAAACTACTCCAGTATTTCTTCCAAGAAAACCCCAAATGGAGTCACAAAAAGTCAGATTCTATTGAAACAACTGAAGAGCAACAACAAACCATCATTACATACCATGCTGAATGTTAATCCCACCAGTGTGCATTAGTGATCACAGATATCATATGTACATTTCATGTTTGATAATCTCAAATTTTCCTAGCTGTGCTTGGTGCTAAAGGAAATACAAATAAGAATAAGAAACAGGTGCTTCCATCCATAGGTTTCTAGTCATGAACTAAGGTGGGCAGATAAATAAGGAGGGCCGTAATGTGCCTATTTGATCCCATAGATACATTGGAAGTGTAGAGAATTTCCTAGGAGGAATAGATCAGGGAAAGCTTCCTAAGCCAGATGATATACTGCCTCAGACACTAGTAGCTGTGTGTCCCTGGCTAAATTACTTAATCTTTCATTCTCAGTTTTCTCATCTGTAAAATGGGGATAAAAATACTACCCACCACACAGGGTTGGGTGGATCCCATGAAACAGCATGTCAAGTGTGTATACTATCTATTATTGTTGTTATTATTACATTGTTTTTCTTTGTTTAGTAATGTCTAACCCTTTGTGATAACATTTGGGATTTTCTTGGCAAAGATACTGGAATGGGTTGCTGTTTTCTTCTCCAACTCATTTTACAAAGGAAGAAACAGGGAAACTGGAAGAAGTGACTTACCTAGGGTCACTCAGCTAGTAAGTGTCTGAAGATGAATTTGGACTCCAAGAAAACTGAGATTTCCTTTACTGCAGGATGTGTTCTAGCCATTGCTCCACCATCTGCCTTTATTATTATATTAGCTAGGGCTTAAGGAATGATTCAGAGCTGGGAAATTCAGTTAGAGCAGAATAGCTTTGACCAAAGGCATAGGAATAGGAAGGAAAGGAGATATTCCCCGTACAGTGGGTGGTCCAGTTTGGGAGGAACATAAATATTGGTAGACTGGTAAATGTTTTAACAATCAGTTCTCTAAAAAGGCTCAGCACACTTCAATGTTTAATCTGAGTTAATATTCCCCTATCACTTTCTTAAGTTTGGACAATCAATAAAACAATCAATTAAAACCCGATTTGTAGACTCTACTGATTTTCAAATGTAAAAGCTCACACTGAAATGTCAACAATCTCAAGTTGGTTGGAACTGACTCACCCTTAAATGGATGGGGGATGTGAAAGGACTTAGCAAAAATGAGGCTAAAAAAGTACATTGGGGTCAAATTAAGGAGGGTCTGAGATGACCAACTAAATAGCTGAGATTTAAATAAAATGACATTCGGGATAAAATGAAGGTTTTTTTTTTTTTAAGCATGATAGTGAAATGATCCAGAATCCAAATCTCAGGGGTGGCTAGGTGGCGTAGTGAATAGAGCTCTGGCCTTGGAGTCAGGAGTACCTGAGTTCAAATCCGATCTCAGACACTTAATAATTGCCTAGCTGTGTGGCCTTGGGCAAGCCACTTAACCCCATTGCTTTGCAAAAACTAAAGGGAAAAAAAGGAATCCAGAACTCAGACAGCCCCTTCAATTTTGTGGTTGAGGAAATCAAGACTCAAGGAGGTAAGACACACAGATAGTAAATGTTAGCCTGTAAGAATTGATTCCAGTTCCCCTATCTCTAGGACTCTTTTTCTTTTTAGGCGATCAGAATTAAGTGACTTGCCCAGGGTCACATAGCAAGCAAGTGTCTGAGGTTGGATTTGAATTCAGGTCCTCCTGACCACCTATCTGGCCCATTTAGGGCTTTTTCTAATATACCATATTTCCTTCTTAGCATTAAGGTGCTCTTTCAATAGATCAAACAATGAGAAGTAAGATATGGCAGTGGAAATAGAAAGAGGGGAATAGACACCACAAGTATCTCAGAGATAGAAATGATAGATATTTTGATGATGGTTTTCCCTATGTGAAAGTGCCTGAAGGATGCCTTGGACTTTTCTCTATAACTGAGACATCCAGTCCCTTATGAATAGGCAGAAGTGGTAAATAGGATGAAAAGTATCTCAAAAGCAGACCCAACATGTTCCTCTAATCAATTTCCAGGGATCCTTCCCTGTACCGTAATAATTCATTACTAGCTTATAATGATCCATCAGTGAATCATCAGGAAAAATGTGTTCATTGGAAGGAAAAGAAAGTTCATAAAAAAAAATCAAAAGTAATTTGACATCTGTAGTAACTGTGATTGTCAGCCAGGCTGAATGATGGAGTGCAAAAACCCCTTTAGACTGAGAGTTCTGAGTTCTAATCTGTTTCAACTATTAATGAACTGTGCGACCTTGGGTAAGTCCTTTTAACTTCTTAGGATTTCTAATGAGAAGGATGTAGTGGAAACCCAGTAAGAGTCTTTCAACTCTATGATATAGACTTTACTATTGAGAATCCCTTGGAAGGACCTAATTTAGTCTGCCTATGTGTTTGAATGATGGTTCTCAACTTAAGAGATTGTAGAAAAGTCTCTTCCAGCTTTATCACTAGTATCCTATGAACCATCTTCCTTTATTCTACAGATGAGGAAAAAAGGCCTGAAGATGAGGTAACCTGCTCAAGGTCATCCTGAAGGGTTACTAACTTGTCTTGGTCATTATCGTTATCCACTGATATATTAACTGTTGGGGTTCACTCCTTCCTTGATAAAATAGGGTGTATTTCTTTGTTTATATGCTATATTCTTTCAGTATAACACATTGAAGGCAGGGACCACTTCTCATTTTGTAATTGTATAACACAGTCCTTTCCAAGTGGTAAATACTAAATAAATTCCGTCAGATGGTGGATTGGATTAATACGGTGCCATACAGTATTTGAACATCACTGTACCTAGGCTCTGGGCTCCAAATTTTCATTGAGAAGAATCTGACCCAGTGTACCTAAATCTTGGAATATTGCAATGCAAGCATAAGTGAATAGAAATAAATAGATGTTAAGAATGAAAATGTTCAGCTCTATTTGACACAAAGACAATTCTCCATTAGCAATTATCAGCCTATAAAAAGAATGAGAGCAGAATTATCTTCTAAACACAATACCCAAACAAGTTAGCTCAAGTATAAATTATGGCCTAGACAAGCATGAAGTATCATGGGTGCTCCCATACAAACGGCTATGGAAGTTTCAGGGTTGAATGCATTTTGGCAGTGAGAAAATTTGTCAAATGGGAATGTGGAAATTTGAAATGCCAAGACTAAAACAACCACAAATACATTTTATTTTACCCTTATGAGGTTGCATCAAGGTTGGGCTGTGCAGCTGTTGTCCTATATGAAAGAAAATACAGGCCCCTGGCTGGAAGAAATGGAACATAATTATGTTATGATGAGCTGGGGGGAAAAAAGGCAGAGAAAAATTGGAATGCAAAGCATGATGGATGATGTTTTGTCAATTGAAAATGCAGCAATATAGCAAGTCTGGATAATAACTCTCTCTCTCCCCTCTTCCAATTTGGCAAACTGAAGTGCAGAAGCAAACCATATCTTTTTGCCTTGTATTTATTCTTGATATAATTATGTTGAGCTTGTAAAATAGATAGCATCGTCATCAATAATGAAAATTAACAGAATAGGTTGTTTTGAGGTACAAAGCAATGGTCCCCTGAGCAGAAATTTCCTATTGCCTATTTAGATAAGTTGGGAAACTGTATAGAATTCTTTCTTGTGTCCTTTATTTGCAAGCATGCCCTTCATCTTTTAATATACTACTTTCAGGTAAGTTCTATTTCATTTCAATCAAGTGGAATTGACTTTTTAGTCAGGAAGGCTCAATTTAAATCTCTAATCAAAAATGTATTACTTATTCCTCAGAACATATGAATTCTTATTTAAGTCAATTAAATCCCCCTCAAAAACATTTATTAGCACCTGCTCTTATTTATGAAATGCAGGTTTTATTCCAAAGTGTTGGTTCCCTCAAGAAACAAAGAAGGATAGCATTCTTCAATGTAGCCAAAGACTCTTATGATGCTGATCAGGGCAAGTTGACTTCTTTTCTATAATCACTCTGAACTTTGGAGTTAGTACTTGCCTTCTGGTTTTCAGAAGCCTGGTTTCCCTCTTGTCTGGTTACATCTTGATTGACCCAATCGTGTCATTCTAACCTGGCTCCGGTCTTGGTGTTTGTTTGTCTGCTCCCTTGGCTTTGGCGTGCTGTCACCCTCCCCTTGAATCGACTTCCTCAGTTACAGACAGTTCAGGCTGACCTCAGCTCCCTTTGCCTCCTCCCTCTGGCTTCTCTTCCACTGCATGATGGCAGGGCTTGACAGATAGAGCCATAAGGGTTTTAATTTAGTGATTTATTTTAATTTCTTTTAAATTTCTTTTCTATTTTCAGGATAATTACATAAGTGGGTTTTTAAAAAAACAATTATTTGGTCATTCTATTTACTAAAATTAATTGAAGTTCTTGCTTCCCCCCTACCTTCTACCCCTCCCAATTCCTGCCTGCCATGCTTCCTCTGAACAATTAAATTCAACAGACATTTCCTTTACAAGTAAAACAGGAATGCTCCACACCCCCACCTCAATAATTGCAGAGGACCCAAACATTTAGATCAAATCAATAAATCAGAGGTTTGAAATAGGTGTGAACATCTCTGTTGAATCAATCGAAACATCCAGATAATCAAATGGGGAAGGGATATAGTACTTCAAACTACTGGATGAAATGAAATGACACAAGTCATTCGTATTAGAATTAATTGACAAGGTATAGTGAACTTCCTTTCTCCTCCCTTTCCCCCCTTCCTTCCATGCTTCTTTCCTTCCTTCTTTCCATCCTTTTTTTCCTTCTCTTCCTCCCTCCCTCCCTCTCTCCCTCCTTTCTCTCTCTCTCTCTCTCTCTCTCTCTCTCTCTCTCTCTCTCTCTCTCTCTCTCTCTCTCTCTGGCATAGCAGAAAGAGCTGGTCTAGATAAACCACTCAGGGTGTGGGGAGAAGAGCCTCTATTTCCTTCATCTCCTCAAGGATGACCTTGTGAACTTTGAAAAATCAGATGTTCTTTGGATTTCGGATCAGCATCCTAACAGTGTCCCCAGAACAGCTTGTGGCAGCATCTGCATTGGATGTCAAATACTAACTTGACACCCTAAAGAAAAGCTTCAGGGCGTTGCAAGTAATTCAGCAGAAAACACCACCATACTTCTGGAAAATACTATACTTCCAGAAAGCAGGAGTGATATTTACTCTTTTGTCACATCTACTTTCTAAGCTTGAGTTAACTTTCCCTTGGACTCCATATGTACTTGGTGTGGGGGTCAGAGCTGGCAAAGTGCATCCCAAGCCTTTCAGAGGTATATTTTATATAAACTATTAATAATTTTTTAAATATTAAGTCTGATCATTTCACTGATATGAACTGGTGACCAATAGAGAAGTACACTAGTGAGTCATTTCAGTTGCTTTGAACTCTTCATCACCTCATTTGGGATTTTCTTGGCAGAGATATTGGAGTCATTTGTTATTTTCTTCTCTAGTTCATTTTATAGTTGAGAAACTGAGGCAAACAGGGTGAAGTAACTTGTCCATGATCACACATGTCTGAGGGCAGATTTGAACTCAGGGAAATGGGGCTTCTTGACTCAAAGCCTGACACTGTTATCACCTAACTGCCTTTGTCACTTCTAGTACTAGAGGAAAAAATAACTCCTCAAAGTTTATCCACTGAATCTTGAGAAGTAATGAGCCTCCCTCTAGGGACCCCGATAGTCTAAGTATGATTTGGAAAATGAACCCCAGAGCATGAATAAATATAATTTAGAAGACATGTCGCCAAATGCCAGCTTATTTCTAAAAATAATTATAATAAATGAAAATTTGAAGGTTTTAGTGGACCTAAAGCTCAACTTTCAGCAAGTCTATTATATCAACCAAAAAAAACTAATGCAATTGAATTTAGGCTACAGGGGCTCAAGGGTATCTATTCCAACTTCTTCATCCTATGGATGAATAGATTGAAATATAGGAAGTTCAAGTATCTTGCCCAAAGTCACATAAACAGTATTCATTAGATGCAAATTTAACTCCATAAAAAGTGTTTTTTCTATTTCATCATTTGTATAGATTAAATGGGTAATTAATATTAATACCCCACCACCTTGATCTACTAGCCTAAGTCATGCTAAAGGCACATATGTGAATATGTGCTTGTATCCTAAATCACTTCTTGAAAGACATGTGTTCTGGCTCAGTGCTAAAAGATTTATACTTCAGGATGATTCCATAACCCTTCATTGTTCTTCTTGGTGTCCATGATGGCCGCTGCCCCATTGAGGACTGGCTTCTGAGACAGGAAGAATGCTCCCTCAGTGCTCACTCAGTCTTGAACAGCAGTGACTAAAGTTCCTCAGTCTTTCTTTTATCTTCTGTTGAAGAATGATACCGGTCACTTCCTAAAATAAACTCCAAAATGAAAAGTTCCCAGAAATGTCATAGAAAAAAAAGTCCAGATTTTCAGAATGGGCTTCATGAAATAGTAATGTATACATATACATATAAATATATATATATATATTTCATATTAAAGTCCCCCCAGGGAGTGATACTTAGGTAATCAAAATACAACAAATATGGTAGAACATCTAAGTAAGCATTTTATTTTAATCTCTGATCTGTACTATATAAGTAGCTCTCTAAAAGTTCCTATCTTCTGTTGAGACAAGATATGACTTGGTCTTTCTTAGTATCATCATCTCTAGTATTCTTTTAATGACTGTCATTTTCTCTCCTCTGAGAATTTGTTTTGAAAATCATCTCCTTGCTGCTAAACAACCAATTGGTTTCTGAGCAACCATTACCCAGAACTGGAAGATTCTGATCTCTTAAAGTCAAAATGTTACCCTCAATTCTATACATATCCTTCTCAGGATTACTTTTGGGATTTTCTTTCAGTCATCTCCTCCCACAAGATTCTGATCTCTTAAAGTCAAAATGTTACCACCAATTCTATATATATCCTTCTCAGGATTACTTTTGGGATTTTCTTTCTCTCAGTCATCTCCTCCCACTGTTTGAACATGGTAATAGGTACAAATACTTGCCCAGATGAGCCCAAAATCAAGTTCATAGGTGCCTTTTCTATCTTGTATTTTTTCCTTGTGTTCAGGTGACCAAATCTCAATTATTAAAATTATTACTATATAAATTCATATTTAATATTATTAACAATGAATTGATTATAATGGCTAATTCTAAGCATGGTGGCAACCTCAAGAATTGTCATGGTGAAGGGCTCATGGATCTGGGGATTGATCACCTTGTAGGAAGTGAATAACTTCTTAAAGAAGAGAAGAGGATAATCAGCAGAAGAATATTATAGATGAAAAAACTAAGAAAGCCCAAGTCATACCCTAGTATAAATGAAGCAAGCATTTTTAAAACATTGTATTATAAATGAAATGAGCTTTCTGGAGGAAAGAATTGTTAGGCATTCATATTTCCTCTTTTGGTACAATGTAGACTGAGAATAGAGATTGTTTTGTTCTTTGCATTTGTCACAGTGCTTTGCACACTGCCTCACACATAATCACTTTATAAGATGCTTGATGATTGGTTGATTAATTGATCACTATGTTATAATAAAATACATTTGATCATTTGATCCTGAGTGAATCATATTCATTTCTTTTAAGAAGGGAGGGGAGTATAAAATATATTTAATAATATCTCTACCAAAAACAGCTAAAATAAGGAAGGTGGGAAATTCTTCTATTGAATTATTCCACTTATGTGGAATCCCTTAATCCCTAACAGCACTAGATAAATGGTAAATATGTCACTGTATTTTGTTAGTGGGTTTTTTTTAACTATTGTCCTACCTTTGGAAAAATAGGGAATAATTTTTTCCTTCCTCAGACCTTAGTGCCTAACCAGCAATCTTGACCCCCTGGGCAGAGCATCAAGAAATATACTCTGGGCAAGCAACACTAAATGAGCCTTCAAATCGACTTTGCAATTCATGCTGTGAAAATAATACAAGTAATTATGCAAATTTGGTTGACTTGGAGAAGAGAACCTATCATATTGCCCACAAGGGAAGAGACCCTGGACCACAACCCAAGGTAGGGTGTCCAGGGAGTCTAGGGAAACTATCCTCTGTGAGGGAGGCCCTGGTACACTACCAGGTAACTCCTGGACCAGTCATTAGGGGAAGGAAGAATGATCTTTTGGTAGCTTCCTTGTTTAATTATTATTTATTTTTGCTAACTAGATGCTAAGCTCAGTTATTTTTATACTACCGAAGGAATGGCTGGTTGGTTCTTGTCCTTTGTTATCAAAGGAGACCAAAATGACATCACTGTGTTTGAGATAAATTACAGTGTGTCCAACTGTGGATGATCAGGAAGGAATACAAGTACTGTAAACATGAAAATATAACACTTTTTAAAGGTGTACAATTAAAAAAAACAATATTTAAATTTTTGCGTTCTATATTTTGATACCTAGGACAAAGCTCTGGTTGACATATCCTGGTTGTGACTTTGCTGGCATAGCACTTTTTTAGGCACTTATCAAGTTCCATGTTGTATTAGGGTTATTTTTGTATATGTTCAAAACTGCACAAGGGTTGGTACTATATATTATTTAATCTTTGATCTTGTCCCCCCTTTCAATTACCTAGCATGGTATAGGCACTTAAGCACTTTTGTGGAATTTTCTGAAATTATCAGCCTACCAATTTTTCAACTGATTCACAAGTTTAACACCACATACAAAGAAACACAAGATGTTTTCTATAATGCTTCCAATATGGTTAGAATATGAAAGCCCCCTGAAAGTTGTTGCTTAATAAACATACAATGTGAAAGACTTAGTGACCAATTGGAATAGAACTTATTTTTATTCTGTCAATAGTTAGAAGTTAAAGTCCCTATTCCATGGTGAGTTTTAATGTGATCTTAAAATTTAATTGTTTTTTAAATTAAAATTACCTTTGTATAGCTCTTTTTAAAATATAAAAACCTATTAAAGCCAAAAGTTGCTAAAAAAGATGACAAATAGATTTTTAGATTGAAAAATTATTAATAGCTAACCTACTTTCAAATGATACAAAATCCTGTGGTGAGGAGAGTTCTTCCTTCAAAAAGTATTATAAGTTATTTTACAGTTTTTATAATAGTTGATAATATAATATAATAAATAGCTGATAATATACAGAATTAGAGGGATAATCCTAAATTGGTTCATTACTTCCCAGTGTATCAATAATAATAATGATAACAATAATTAGCATTCATTACTAATTCATTGGTTTGCAAGGCATTTTACAAATATTATCTCATTTGATCCTTCTAATAACCCTGCAAGGTAGATGCTAGAATTAGCTCCATTTTCCAGCTGAGGAAATTGAGATTGAAAGGTAAAGTGATTTGCCCAGGATTACACAGCCCTGTCTGAGATAGGATTTGAACTCTGGTCTTCCTGATCCAAGTCCAGCCCTGTATCATCTAGCTATCTCAGATGCCTAGAATGTGTAATAAACTTCCCTAATACTGTAGGTAGCTTTTTTAGAACTTTCCCACCTCTACGTGTTCCTCACAATTTTTTGAATACTTTCCCCATTTCCCCCATATCTTTCCTCCCTTCAATTCCCCAAATTTAATTCTATTTCTGGTCTCAACTTTCCACAACCTTCAGTAAATTTTCCTTGGTATCTGTAGACAGAAGAGAGCTCTCACTCAATGTATGCACATTTCTCTGAAATTACTATATTCTAGGAATTATAATAGATTTGGAGAAATTAAAGACATACTTTTCTTAACCTCCAGTGTAAGGAACTGTAAGTTCCTCATTTGTATATTTATATATATTCAAATATGTGTAATGCCCTTTAAACTTTGCTAAACTCTTCTGCAAATATTTCTTTTGATTCTCACAGCAACCATGGGAGGCAGGTACTATTACAGGTGCCTTGTTACAAATGGGCAAACTGAGGCAGACAGAGGTAACATGTCAGAGACCATATTTGAACTCAGGTCTTCCAGATTCCAGATCCAATGCTCTATCCACCTCACTGCCTCTAGTTCCTACTGTTATTCCTTGAGTTGATTTTGTGGATATTTAATAAATATTTGATGATTCAAACTAAGTTAGATGAAGTGAAGAAGTATATGAGACCTTTAACTTAATTAATATTATACAATTTAACTTTTTGTTTTAATCCTACCATGTACTCAAAGCTGTCATATGTATGAAGAGCTATAAGGAAAAAACATTTAAAGGCCTGTTTTTTTTTGGGGGGGGGATAATGTCTGAGGTGAATTCAGGCATGTTACACATTTTTAAAAAAAATCAAGATATGGCATTTTAAAATGGAATCTTGGGATTTAGACCTGGAAGAGACTTTAAAAGGCATTGAGGCCAACTTCCCCATTTTATAGATGGGGAAACCCAAGATTCAGATTCATGAACTCACTCACAACACTATATGGGTAGTAAACCACAGAGTTGGGATTTGACTAAACCTGCTTTACTGAACTCTGGGTTGACCCCATGCTTCTTTTGTGTTAAAATCTGCTATTAGTGTGGGTATTCCTAGATGATAAGAGAAAGCAACTAAGTTCACAGTACTGAGTGAGAAGACAATTAACTCATCATTCTCTCTAAATTAGTGCAAAAGGATGATTACAGAGGCAGAAATTGACTTCCAAAAAGGAGTCTGGGGTTGAATTGTCATATCTTTGTATTAGGAACAGGAAGTGTTTAGAGCAGTGGTCATTTTAGCTTCAGTCTTTGTTCTTAATTCACATAAAAAATTACATGTTGTATAGATAGAGAGTCCTAGTCGCTTCTCTGTGATCCAGGCCTGTCCTGCCAGCTGCATATTAGATACTTTGATTTGGATATCCTGTAGGCATGTGAACCTCAGCAAATCCAGTGTAGCAATCGTTATCCATCTCCCTACATTGGCTTAGAACCTTCTCTATCTATATTGCTGGCATCATCTTCCTTCTGGACATCCAGATTTGCAATCTCAAAGTCTTCCCTGAGTTCTCACTCTTTTTCCAACACAAATCTGATCACTCATCCAATCTTACAACCTCTCCTATCTCACATTCTCTCACTCACACTGACACCATGTTCATCCAGGTCTTTAGGGTTTTTTCCATCAGGTCTATTGCAGCAATGCCTTCCTTGTTCTTGTCTTCCTCTATACTTCTGAAAAAATAATTTTCCTATATCATAGATCTGACAATGTTAGTCCCTAATTTAAGAAACCCCGGAAGCTACCAATTACCTTTAAAATAAATGTAAACTCCTCTGTTTGACATTTAAATCTTATCACAAACTGGTCCAGGCTTATTCATCATTGATTACTCCCCTTAGTGCACTCTGGTTCAATCAATTGCTATTCCACATAGAGGTCACTTGCTTTGCAAATGCCAACCTCTCGTATCAGGAATATATTCTTTCCTCACCTTGTTTCTTAGAATTCCTAAATTTCTTCAAAAATTGAGTTCTAGAGGGTGAAGCCAAGATGGCAGTGTGAAGGCAGGAATTTCTAGAACCTCTTCCTCCTAAAAATCCAAAAGCCATAAAATTATGACTCTAACCAAATTTTAGAGGGTAAGAACCCATAGAAAGACTGAGTGAGCCATTTTTCCAGTCCAAGGCAACTTGATAGTTCTGCAGGAAAGATCTATTTCCACTGGGACCAGGATTGAACAAAGCCACATCACAGTTGGGCCACAGTTGTACTCAGCCATCCAGGAATAGCCTGAGTGGGATGGCCTGAGTCCTTTGGGGCATGTGGGTCCATGACAGTGGGAGTGATTTCCAGATGTCTTGGCCATACCTGGGATGGCTTGGAGGGTCAGTGGAAGAACTATGAGGCACCCAGACAGGCCTCAGGATAGCTGCAGAAACCTACAGAGTCACCCAGCACTTCCAGAATGCACAGTGCACAGACATCAAGGGAGTGGGTAGAGACTACAGAGGTCTCTCTGCTATCCCTGAGGCAGGACTCTGATGCTTTGCCCACACTCAGATCCAGGTCACAGTCTGGGTCTCATACCACCATAGAGAAGCAGGGACCTTCTTCATAGCTCCAGGGCAGAGGGGAGTGCTTGTGGTCATCCACAGTCCAGAGTACAGGCCAGGAGAGCAGTCAGAGTGTCACATAAGACATTGGAGGTATTAAGGTCCCTGGGGGGGGGTATACCAACCCCCCCCCAGCTTTGGAAGTGTGGTAAATAAGTTATAGGCTGAAGAATTGAGGAAACAATAGAAGAACAAGAATCTGACCATAAAAAATTACTTTGGTCCCAGGGAGGATCAAAATATGCACTCAGAAAAAGGCAAGATTTGAAGATTCTGTATCCAAAGCTGCCAAGAAAAATAGGAAATTGTCTCAGGCCATAGAAGAGCACAGAAAAGATCACTTGAAAAACAAGTAAGGGAGGTAGAGGAAAAATTGGGAAAAGAAATGAGAGTGATGCTGGTAAATCATGAAAACCAAGTCAGCTGCTTACAAAAAAAATACTGAAGAAAATGACATGTTAAAAACCAGTTTAGGTCAAATGGAAAAAGCAGCTCAAAATACAAATGATGAGAAGAATGTCTTAAAAAGCAGAATTGACCAGATGGGAAAGAAGATACAACCTGAGACAGAGCTGATGCACAGACTGAAACACATTTTTTTCCTTTCTTTCACTTTGTTTCTCTTGCAGTTTTATATTTTTTGTAGGGGAGAGGGGGTATTATGTTTACTCTTACAGTAAGAATATTTTAGCAATATGTAAAAAATTGAAGAAAATTTTTAAAAAAGATGCAAAAGCCTTCTGAAGAAAATAATCCTTTCAAATGTAGAATGGAGCTACAGGAAGCTGATATCTTTGAGAAAAATCAAGAAATAATAAGACAAAACCAAAAGAATGAAAAACTAGAAGAAAATGTGAAATATCTCATTGGAAAAACAACTTACCTGGAAAACAGATCCAGGGGTGATAATTTAAAAATTATTGGGCTACCTGAAAGTCATGACCAGGAAGAGTCTAGGCTTCATTTTTCAAAAAACAATGCAGCGAAATTGCCCTGAGATCCTAGAAGGAGAGAGTAAAATAGAAATTGAGGAAATTTACTGATCACCTCCTAAAAGAGATCCCCTCCAAAAAACTCCCAGGAATATTATAGCCAAATTCCAAAACTCCCAAGTCAAAAAGAAAATGCTACAAGCAGTCAGAAAGAAACAATTCAAATATTGTGGTGCTTCAGTCAAGATTATACAGGATTTGGCAGACTCTACATTAAGGGCTCTTAGGGCTTGGAATATGATATTCTGGAAAGCAAAAAAGCTTGGACAACAACTGAGAATCAACTGCCCAGCAAAACTGAACATCCTCTTTCAGGGGAACAGATGGACATTCAGTGAAATGGGGGACTTTCAAGCTTTTTTGTTGAAATGACCAGAGCTGAACAGAAAGTTTTATCTCCAAGTACAGGACTCAGATGAAGCATGAAGAAAGTGGATGGGAAGAGCTAATTATGAGGGATTTAAATGATTTTGAATGTGAGTATTCCTGCATAGGAAGATGATACTGATAACTCTTATGAACCTTCTTATTTATAAGAGTAGATAGAAGGAGCATATATAGACAAGGCATAGTAGGGAAGTAAATATAATGGTATAATATAGTATAAAGAATGGAGTCAACAGGTAATAAAGGAAAGTACTGGGAGAAAAGGAAAGGAGAGGTGGAATGGGCTAAGATATTTCACATAAAAGAGTCAAGAGAAAACTTTTGTAATGAAGTGGAAGGGGGAAGGTGAGATGGGGAATGAGTGAGCCTTCATTCTCATTAGAAATGACTCAGAGAGGAAACAACATACATACTCAATAAGGTATAGAAATCTATCTTACCCTAGAAGAAAAAGGAGAGGGACGGGATGGGAGAAAGGGAACAGGGAGGGGAGAAGGGGTGCAGATGATTCTATCAGGGAGGCAAGAGCATGGGAAAGGGTAGTCAAATACAATACACTTCTGTGCAGGTACAGGGTAAAAGAGAATAGAATAAATGGGAGTGGGGAGGAATAGAATGGAGGGAAATATAGTTAACAATAGAAACTATGGGAAAAAATATTGAAGCAACTTCTCTGATGGACTTAAGATAAAAAATGCAACCCATCTCAGAGACAGAGTTGATGGTATCTAAACACAGACTGAAATATATACTTTTTTTCTCTCACTTCATTTCTCTTGAGGTTTCTTAATGTTTTTTGGGGGGAGGGTGGTTTATGTTTACTTTTCAGAATGAGATCATTGTATTAATGTGAAAATAAATAAATAAGTCATTTAAAAAAATTTAGTTCCAAGGCTACCTGATATATAAGCCCTTCCTGATTTCTCAGATAGCAGTAGCTCTTGTACCTGAATTATTTGTTATTATTTTGAATTTTATCCTGAGCTCAAGTATATTTGCATAATATTCTCCTTATTGGCCGAGAGAATAGAAGTCTGAGATCTTTTTAATTTCCTTTTTGAAAAAAAAGATATATATGGTTCCAGATTTTCTTTGAAGAGAGGAAAAAGACTGGGAAGAAGCTGACATTTAGAGGAGCTGAAACCTCAATCATGTCTCTATTCTCAATTTATCACACTGGATAATTCAGGGAATTTCTCTTTGGGTGAGATCTGGGGTTTTCTCTCTTGGTTGAGCTGAGATATCTCACTCTCAGTGGGAGAACAGAATCACTCTGCATTGTGTGGTATATTCTCATTTGTAAGTTCTCTGGTTTCTGTTGGACATAGGTTTGGATAAATAGGTTTATTTGGTTCTCACTATGTGTGATCTTTCAATCAGCATTTAGTGGGAAGGGAGTTAAGTTTTGGATGTATAGCTTGGAGCACTCCTTTCCTGTTAAGGGATAGCAATGGGAAGCACAGCTTGAACCTAAAAAATATTTGTCCTAGACTAATAATATTTAAGTAAGAATATTCATATACTTCTAGCTTGGCAACCTCTGTCTGAAGAAAGCAGAATAATCAACTTCCTGGGGTTAATCTCTTTCTTCTCCTATTGCCAGGAATTTAAATCTCCTTGGTGAGTAGTGAGCAGGGAGGACTCTAGAGATTTCTGGCCAGACCTTCTTGAGAACCACATCTAGATAGACCCATGTGGACACAACATGGGCAACAGATACACACAACAAGTCTATACTTTGGACTCATTTCCCCAGGGTAAGGCTGGCTACATCATCCTCTTGGGATTCTAAGGCTGCTCTAAAGAAGTCAAGATATATCTTCTGTAATACTGTTTAATCAAATCCCCAGTCTAGTGTGCTTCTTCCATTATGAAATATCAGTAATTAGCATCAAGTTCTATTTTTCCCAATTAATATCAATTATGCAAATTTACTTTGAAGTTATAATAAGAACAGAAGTTACAAATATTTTCCCCAATACTTGGGGTATGCTCTCCTAAATAGCCCTTTGGCTACTTGGGTAAGTGGGTTCAGACTTAGAGCAAGTTGTACATGGCCTTGGCCCTACCAAGTTTACTTCTAAAATGTATTGCCAATGGATAAAGGGATGAATGGATGGATGTGGACCAGATATTTCCAGAGTCTGGACCAAGCAAGTTAGTCAGGACATTGTTTCTCCAGTAAATCACAGATCTCTCTGGTGGTTTGCCATCCTGAGTTTTTTGAATCTCACAAAGATGTAGTCAATCCTAGTCTCTTTCACCTAAAAAAGGCAGGAAAGAATGAACACAAAGGAGCCTAAAGCAATGGCAGGGTCTTGTGCAAACTCCAAAAAGAGAGACTGAGGTCCATCTCCCATCCAAAAGCTTACAGTAGTTCATCCTCCTTCTCTAACAAGAGGAGCCATATCAAGAGATCCATTTTGTCTTATTAGTACCTTTTGGATGTATCCAAGTTTGGTTCCAAAGTCAATCAAGGAGGCTCCTTTCCATCACATGGTTGGCAGACCAAAAAACAAAATGTCTATGCATGCTTGTTAGTTCTGCCTTCCCTTCCCCTTAAATATTTATAGATGTAGATGATATACATGTCTTCCCCAAATAAAATGAAATCAGGACAGGGACAATATTCAGTGCCTGTCATGGTGTCTTTCCATAGGAAATGATGAATACATGCTTGTTGAATTGAATTAAATTACACCATGCTAAGTGTGAAAGGTCAGAAATATGATATGTATGTACATTTACTGTCAGTGATAGTAAGAAATGATGAAGTTAGATATTCCAGAAGTTAGCTCATGCTTATTGAGAAACAGCACTCCACACGTAATGAGCCAAGATGAGATTATCCTGCTTGAGGAATACTTTTGAGAGGCTATTACAGTCCTTAAATTAGACTAGTCCAGCAGGTTTTGAGGTCTAATATGCAATAAACACTCATAGACTGTAAAATCCAATTAAAACCCAACTTTACTAATTAAGCATTAAAGCAAACAATTCTAGAATAAAAAGGATATAAAATAAGACTATGCTTCCATAGTCAGGAGTCCAGGAACTCATGAAAGCATCTTGCAGGCTGTTGGGGCTCTCCCCCAAAACCTGTCAAACCACCTTAAACCTTTACTATTTCTAGGTGATAGGTAGCTAAAACTTGGGTAGGGGCTGAGGAAAGGGAAGTTTAATCAGGCCAACTCCTCTTCCCCAATGATGGTCAAATTCCTACCACTGAGGCAATGAGAAACAATCCTCACCAGTGTTGACCTTGATATCAAAACAGTGGTGGATCTGCAGGGGTGTTATGAAGGTGTTATAAGGAAGTAGAAATATGAAAATCAGAAAGTATGGCCAAAAAAGGCATCTAGGAAGATGGGAGGTAGGGTAGAAGAGATTGTTTGGGTATATTGAGCATTGTTTAAGTGAGAAGACATTAAAGGGAAGGTATGAGAATGCAGTGAAGGATGTCTCATCAGGTTTGGTTGTTGTTAAGCTGATGATGAAACTATCCCTTAATAAAATTTAATTAACCTTGCTCTGAAAGATGTTTACCAAGAAACATTCTGGTCTTAATTCAGTTCCCCAGGTAGGACTTGGAAGCAAAATACTGCAATTGTATTTATATTTCTGACCTTATTGTATTTCTGATCATAAATTAATATATTGTTCTACTAGTATGAATCAGCTTCATGTGAGTCTGGGGGAAAATAGGGCTATTTCCCAAAGCCTGATTACACCCGATTAAACCTTTAAGTTCAAATTCTGGATCCAAGGAGATGTCATTTAATTTCTGTAACTTGAAACACAATCAACCTGCTTCCTACTGACTTTACTCTTTTATCTAAGCAATTCTTTTTTAATTGAATTTTTTTAACAAGCATTTACTGAGCCTTAGTGAAGTTAAATAATTTGCCCATAGATACTAAGTGACAGAGACACCATTAACTTACAAGTCTTTCATGTTCTTTCCATTGCAACAAAAACTCTTCCTTTTCAACAAAAACTCCAACTCGACAGAATAGGACTTTAGACTTGGTTAGGAGGACCTGGGTTCAACTCTTATCTCAAACCCTAGTGTGTGATACTAGGCAAGTCACAACTTCTTATGACTCTTATTTCCTCATCTGAAAAATGAAGAAGTTGATTCCTTGGTCTATGAGAGCCCTTCCAGTTTTGAAATCTATAATCTTATAATAGGTTGTCACTTAATTCAACATTTTGCCACCATCGGCATCAGTGACTCATTTAGGATCTTATTAGAGTTGAATTCTATTTGAAGTCATTGTTCAAAGAGAAGATCAAAGTCATCTAGTGTCAGCTCTCATTTCATAGTCTTCCTCTGTTGACTCTTCTTTTAATCACTTCCCCAACAAGTTAAGCTTTTTAAATTTGATAAAGACTAAGTCTTTAAGTTATGAAATGGTTCTATCTGTGGGCTGAAGCTCATTCTAGGGCTCCCATCCTGGTCAATTCAATTCAACAGCCATTTTTCAACACCTAGACGGTGTTGTGATAGACTTTGGTAACCAAAGATGATCAAGAACATAATTCCTGCCTTTAGAGAGCATAGACTCTAAGAGGAGTCGATAAGACATATACACAAGTGAGTAAAATTCAATGTAGAATGTTATAAAGACAAAGGAGAAATCCAGTTAAGAGGTCTCATCTGAGTTGCCCTTGAAAAAAAGAGAAATATTTCAATAAATGAGACATATAGAAAGAGGAGGGACAATGGGAAAACAGAGAATGGCTCAATTTACTTGGAGTCAAATGGAATAAAATTCAAAAAGTATATTAGAAGCAGAAAGTAGGGAAAGGGCCTTAAATGCAAGGCTTAGGAATTGGTATTTAACCTGTGGGCACTAGGGAGCAAATGAAAATATTTCAGCAGGAAATTACATGATCAGACACATAAATTAAGAATATCAATCAAAGACATCAAGGAGGAAGTTGTATGAAAAAACTTATAAAGTAGAAACCAGAAAAAAGAAAGACCAATTGGGAGGCTCTCTGGGGTGAGAGGCATGAAAGCCTGAATTAGAATAGCAATGTAGGTAGAGAAAAGGAATATTAAAATGTAAGAGATATTACCAAAACAAAATCAACAAGATTAGGGAAATGCTTGGGATGGCAGATGATGGGGGAGAGGAAGCCATTGGAAGTATAATAATATACATCTATCTATCAAAAATCTTGAAACAGGTGTGTTTGTATATGTCTTCAAAACAAACTTCATAATAGAAATCCACAGTAAATAAATGAATAATAAATAAAACCAGCCATTTTCTCTTCCTTTACATATTTTAAAATGTTTATATTTGTTGATGATTAAATTCACAATAAAAAAGAAAAAAATGGCAGAGTCAAAATGGTAGAGAGAAACCAAAGTTGTCTGAGCTCTCCTCCCTTGGAAACAATGTTAAATCAAATCTCTAAGACAATTCTGGAATGACAGAATCTACAAAAGAGAGAGGGAAACAATCTTCTAGCCCAAGAGACCTAAGAAGTATTTCAGGAAAGGTCTGTCATCTCTTGGGTATAAGGGGAGCCCAGACCAGTGAAGGCAGAGTTTGGGTAAACCAGAAAGGGACTCTTAGCCACAGCACAGATCAGCAACCAAAGCCTGGCTCAGCATACTAGCTGAGAGGTCTCCAGCCTCAGCATAACAGACACCAAGGAACCCGGGGACAACAGGCACAACTAGACCAGGTCACCCCAGCATAGTGAACAAGTCTCTAAGCCCTCAGGTTTCACAGCAGAAAGTCATTGATAAGACCCCTAGTCCCCCTACAAGAAGCTTGGGACAGTGCCCTCTGTGCTCCAGGAGCAGAGTTCAACTTTAAAAAATGGTTAAATAGGGCAACTAGGTGGCACAGTGGATAGAGCACTGACCCTGAATCACGAGGACCTGAGTTCAAATTTGACCTCAGATACATAATAATTGACTAGCTGTGTGACTTTGGGCAAGTCACTTGACCCCATTGCCTTAAATAAAAATAATTTTTTAAAAAATGATTAAATACCAAAAAGATCCCTGACCATTGAAAGATACTATGGTGACAGGAAAGATTAAAGCACAAACTCAGAAGAGAACCACAATGTCAAAATGCCTACATATGAAACCTCAAAGGATATTATGAATTGATCTCAAAAAGAATTTAAAAAATGAGAGTGTAGAAGAAAAATTGGGAAAAGAAATGAAAGGTATGCATGAGAAAGTCAATACCTTAGAAAAGGAAGGACAAAAATTGTCTGAAGAAAACAATTCCTTGAAAAATGCAATTGGCCAAATGGAAAAAAAAATCCACTAAACTACTCTTTAAAAAGTATAGTTGATTAAATGTAAAAAGAGGTACAGAAACTAAGTGAAGAAAATAGAATTGGGCTAGTGGAAGCTAATGACTCTGTGAGTTATTAAGAATCAAACAAAATCAAAAGAATGAAAAAAAGAGGATAATGTAAAATATCTCATTGGGAAAACAACTGATGTGGAATATAGATCTAGAAGAGATAATTTAAGAATTATTAGACTACCTGAAAGTCATGATCAAAAAATGAGACTGGACAGCATCTTTTTTTTAATTGATATTTTATTTTTCTAAGTTTTCCAACTTTCATCCATTTGCAAATTTATAAGTTACACATTTTCTACCACCCTTCCTTTCTGACCTTCTCCCCTTGGTGGTGAATAGTGTGGTAAAAGTTCTCCATGTACATCTGTGCTTAATATATTTACATAAGGGAAAAAAATCATTTTGTGTAAGAAACATTAGGACTAAGGGAAAATGATATAGGAAGGAAAATATGAGAGTTTTTTTAAAAGTGAGCATACATTCAGATGCTGTGATTTTTTTTCCCCTCATTGGATGTGCATGGCATTGTCCATAATGAATATCCCAGGGTTGTCCTTGATCTCTGAACTTCTGAGAGGAGCTTCTTTCATCTTAGTTGTTCATCACATAATGTTGTAATCAAATGTACAATGTTCTCTTGGTTCTGCTTCCTGTGTCAGCATCAATTCATTATTTTTTAATTATTTTCTAATTTTTCATTATTTTCTAAAATTTAACCACTTTTTATTGTGAATTTAATCATCAACAATTATTATAGAATAACAATATTCTATCACCACTATTCAATATTGTATTAGAAATGTTAGCTTCAGCAATAAGAGAAGAAAAAGAAATTGAAGGAATTAGATTTGGGAAGGAAGAGACAAAACTCTCACTCTTTGCAGATGACATGATGGTATACCTAGAGAATCCCCAAAAAATCATCTAAAAAAACTACTAGAAATAATTAGCAACTTTAGCAAAGTCACAGGATATAAAATAAACTTTATAAATCCTCAACATTTCTATATATGACTATCAAGATACAGCAGAAAGAGCTAGAAAGGAAAATACCATTCAAAGTAACCTCAGACAATATAAAATACCTGGGAGTCTACCTGCCAAGGCAGACTCAAAAACTTTTTGAAAACAATTACAAAACACAGATTTAAATAACTGGGCAAACATCAACCACTCATGGATAGGTTGAGCTAATATAATAAAAATGACAATTCTACCAAAACTAAACTACTTGTTTAGTGCCCTCCCAATCAAAATTCCAAAAAATTAATGGGTTAGAAAAAGTTGTAAGTAAATTCATAGGCAGAAATAAAAAAGTCAAGAATTTCCAGGAATTCAATGAAAAAAAGTGCAATAGAAGGTGGCTTAACCTTACCAGATCTAAAATTATATTATAAAGCATTAGTTATCAAAACTGTCTGGTATTGGCTAAGAAAAAGAGTGGTGGATCAGTGGAACAGACTAGGTGCCATAGTAGCAAGTGATTATAGTAATCTGCTGTTTGATAAACCCAAAGAGTCCAGCTATTGGGATAAAAATTCTTTCTTCAATAAAAAGTATTGGGAAAATTGGAAGTTAGTATGGAAGAAACTTAGATTAGACCATCCCCTCACACCCTATACCAAGATAAGATCAAAATGGATACAGGATTTTGACATAAAAAAACAATATTATAAGCAAACTAGAAGATCAAGGAGTAGTTTACCTGTCAGATCTATGGAAAGGGAAGCAGTTTATGATCAAGGAAGAAATGGAGAACATCATTAAAAGCAAACTAGATAATTTTGATTACTTAAATTAAAAAGCTTTTGCACAAATAAAACCATTGTAACTGAGGTTAAAGAAATGTAGTAAATTGGGAAACAATTTTTATAACTAGTATTTCTGATAAAGGACTCATTTCTAAAATATACAGAGAACTGAAGTCAAATTTTCAAAAAAACAAGCCATCCCCCAATTGACAAATGGTCAAAGGATGCGCAAAGACAATTTATAGCTGAGGAAATCAAAGCAATCCAAAGTCATATGAAAAATTGCTCTAAATCATTACTTATTAGAGAAATGCAAATTAAAGCATCTCTGAGATACCACCTCACACCTCTCAGACTGGCCATTATGACCAGAAAGGATCATGATCAATGTTAGAAGGGATGTGGGATATCTGGGACACTAATACATTGTTGGTTGAGCTGTGAACTCATACAACCTTTCTGGAGAGCAATTTGGAATTATGCCCAAAGGGCAACAAAAATGTGCATACCCCTTGACCAACAATACCACTTCTGGGTCTATATCCTGAAGAGATTATGAAAAAAGTGCAAAGACATCACTTGCACAAAAATATTCATAGCAGCCCTGTTTGTGGTGGCAAAGAATTGGAAATTAAGTGACTGTCCTTCAAATGGGGAATGGCTTAACAAATTATGGTATATGTATGTCATGGAACACTATTGTTCTATTAGAAACCAGGAGGGATGGGAATTCAGGGAATCCTGGAAGGATTTGCATGAATTGATACTGAGCAAGATGAGTAGAACCAGAAAAACACTGTACACCCTAACAGCAACATGGGAGTGATGATCAACCTTGATGGATTCTCTTATTCCATCAGTGCAACAATCAGGGACAATTTTGGGCTATCTGCGAAGGAGAGTGCAATCTCTATCCAGAGAAAGAATTGTGGAGTTTGAACAAAGACCAAAGACTATTACCTTCAACTTAGAACAAAAACCCCATTATCTTATGTAATTTTGCTATCTCTTATACTTTATTTTTCTTCCTTAAGGATATGATTTCTCTCTCATCATATTCAACTAAGATCAATGTATACCATGGAAACAAAGACTACAGAATGCCTTGTATGGGGGGTGGGGGAGGGAAGCAAGAATGGGGGAAAAACTGTTAAATGTAATGTAGTCAAAATCATCCATTTTGCAATTTAGAATGTTCTCTACTTCCTCTTTGGTTAGAAGTTTCTCCCCTTTTCATAGATCCAACAAATAGAGCATTTCTTGATTTCTTAATTGGCCTATGTATTACCCTTTATGTTTAAAATCCTTTATGTTAGACTGATTTTGACTTTATTTTGGTGTAGGATGTGAGATGTGGGTCTATGCATAGTTTTTGCCATACAGTTTTCCAGTTTTTGTCAAATGGTGAGTTCTTATCTCAGAAGCTAATTGGACAGCATCTTTGAATAAATTATCAAAGAAAACTTTCCAATATCCTAAAACCAGAGGGTAAAATGATAAATAAAAGAATTTACCAATAACCTTCTGAGAAATCTCAAAATGAAAATTCTAAGGAATATTGTAACCAAATCCCAGCATTATCAGGTCAAGGAAAAAGTATTGCAAGCAACCAGATGGAAACACTTCATACATCAAGGACCCACAGTCAAGATTACACAGGATTTAGCAATTTCAACATAAAAGGATCAGAGGACTTGGAATATGATATTCTAGAAGGCAAAAGATCTTGGATTACAACCAAGAATCAACTACCCAGCAAAATTAAACATATAATCTTTCAGGGGAAACTATGGACATTCAAAGAAATAGGGGATTTTCATACTTTCCTGATGAAAAGATCAGACCTGAATAGAAAATTTAATCTTCAAATACAAGACTCAAAAAAACATAAAAAGTAAATTGGAAAAGAAAACATCATATTATTCAATACAGGTAATTTTTACATTCCTCCAAGGGAATATGATACTTATATAACTCTTGAGAATTATATCTCTATTAGGGCAATAGGAAGTAGTATACAAAGACAGAGGGTGTTGGTATAATTTGACTTGGTGTGTTAATATTAATAAAATTAAGAGGGGGAAAAAGGATTAGACTGGTAGAAGAGGAAAGTGGGGAGCAGAATGGGGTAAATTACATCACATGAAGAGTTGCAAACGATCAATAAGAGAGGGGGGAAAAGGGAGGGAATGAACATTATTTGAACCTTATTCCCATCCCATTTGTCTCAAAGAAGAAATAATATACTCAGGTATAGAAATTTGTCTTATAGGGAAGGAGGAGGGAAAAGAAAAGGGGGGGGTGCTGATAAAATGGAGGGAGAGAAATGGCCAGAAGGGGAAAGGAGAGAGAAAGCTATAGAGAATAGAATGAAGGGGAAAGCACAGCTAGTAATCATGAATGTGAATAGGATGATCTCTCCCATAAAACAAAAGCAAATAGCAGAGTTAATTAAAAACCGGAATCCTACAATATGTTACTTTCAAAGAAAGATATTTGAAGGAAAGATATATACACAGAGCTAAAGTAAAAGTCTAGAGCAAAATAATTATGTGTCTGTTGAAATAAAAACAATAGGGGTAGCAGTGTTTCTGAGAAAGGTCTCATTTCAATGAGTCAAATGTAAAAAATACAAGTCATTCTCCAATTGATAACTGTTTAAGGGATATGAATAGGCAATTTTAAGATGAATAAATTATCTATAGTCATATTAAAATTGCTCTTAATAACTATTCATTAGAGAAATGTAAATTAAAACAACTCTGAGATATCACCTCACACTTATCAGATTGGCTAATATGACAGAAAATAAAAATGATAAATGTTGGAGATGTGGGAAAATCGGAACACTAATGCATTTCTGGTAGAAATTTTGAACTATGCTCAAAGAGTTATAAAACTGTGCTTATCCTTTGATCCAAAAGTCTGTATTTCAAAGAGATCATAAAACAGGGGAACTCACATATACAAAAATATTTATAGTAGCTCTTTTTGTAGTGGCAAAGAATTGAAAATTGAGGGGATGCCCATCAATTGGGGAATGACTGAACAAGTTGTGATATATGAATGTCATGGAATGCTATTGTGCTCTAAATAATGATGAGCAGATGAATTTCAGAAAA
Organism: Macrotis lagotis; assembly: GCF_037893015.1. NCBI lineage: Eukaryota > Metazoa > Chordata > Mammalia > Peramelemorphia > Peramelidae > Macrotis > Macrotis lagotis. The sequence continues at coordinate 134,450,348 of NC_133665.1, forward strand.
ACCTGGAAAGACTTCCATGAACTGATGCTGAATCCAGTGAGCAGAACCAGTATAACACTGTACAGAGCAACAGCAACATTGTGCGATGATTAACTATGATAGCTTTAGCTCTTCTCAGTAGTAAAATGATCCCAGACAATTCCAAAAGACTTATGATAGAAAATGCTGTCCCCATTCAGAGTAATAACTATGGAATCTGAATGCAGAGTGATCTTTCACAGCATGACCAATGTGAAAACACAAAATATGATTGAACATATATAACTTATCAGATTGCTTGCTATCTTGAGAGGTAGGAGAAGGGGGGAAGTAAAAAATTTAGAATAAAAATATTATAAAAGTGAATGTTGTAAATGATTTTTACATATAATTGAAAAAAATACTTTTTCAAAAAAAGATTTGAGTTAAAGTTTCAAATATGACACATACTGGCTATGACTCTGGCAAGTTACTTTAATCTCTAAGATTCAAACCATATTAAAATGTAATTGGAAGTATTTAACAAAATAAATAAAAACAATAAACAGATAATATTAATATGTCAATATGCTACCCACAGGGATTCTTTTATATGGTTCTATTTGAGTTTGACACTGCTGATCTAGGCAATTCTCTAGGATGATAAATTTCAGAAATGGTGCTCACCTGCACTGGAAGAGCGACTGCTCTTTAAAAATGAAATCACAAGTTCAGTCCCTCCACTGAACCTTCCCTTTCATCTTTTCACAAGAATAATATAGTAAGAAAATAGATTCAGATCTGGAAGGGATTTTTAGGACTCATCTAGTCCAATATTTTCATTTTACTAATCAGGAAACTGAGGTTCACAGAGATGAATTGATTTGTCTAACTTCACAGAGGTAGTAAATAGCAGAGCTGGAATGATCTTGGATGCTAGAGTGATCATCAATGCTATAAAAAGAGATGTTGAAAGGGGGAGCAGATTTGGGGGAAGATGATGAGTTTAGTTTTGGACATGTTGAGTTTGACACATTAGTGGTATAACCAGATGGAAATATTTATGAGACAGTTAGAAATGTGGAGCTGGAACTGAAAAAGAGATAAGGACTTTGATTGTAAATTTGGAACAGTAGCTTATATTTATTTACAAGATACTTTAAGATTAGCAAAGACTTTTATCCACAACAAACTTATGACTTAAGTAGTCCAAATATTTTTGTCCTCACTTTGTAGGTGAGGCAACTGAAGCTTTAGGAGCTGAAGTTCCTTCTCCAAAGTCATTGTTGCATTTTGAAAAGGACTAATGACTAATGGCATCATGTACCTGAGATAGAGTTAAATGAGGCATCAGCCTCACTGCCTCTTCTAAAGCCATTAAAGTCCTGTGGCAGGACAAAAGTCAAGACAACTGGTGGATGTAGGGGTTCACAAAGACAGTTAATGTCATAGCTTGAACTAGTCATCTGAACTTCAGGTCTAGGATTCTTTTAATCATGATGTACTGGAATAATTTAATAACTAAAACATGGGAGTGAACAAAATTACTTAAGGGCAATAGTAATGAGAGAAGAAAAGGCCTGAAAATATTGATGGATATCTATACTTAGGGAGAAACAGAAGTAAGATGAACCAATGAAGGGAACTAAGAACTAGAAGAGTCAAGGAAACCAAAGGAAGAGAGAGTATCTACAAACAGGAGGGCAAATGCTACAAAAAGAAGAATGGGGACTGAAGAAAGAACTGTTGATTTAAACAAGGAAGAAGTATTGGGCCATTGGTGGTATTGGAGAGAGGAATTTTAGATAAAGTGGAAGCACCAGAAGCTAGGTTGCAGAACCTTAATGCATGGACATAGGATGAGGACATGAAAGCATCTAATATGGACTATTCTTTCTATAACTTTAGCAGTAAAGGGGAGGAGAAATAGAATAAATATTTGAAGGGATAGCAAGGTGGAGGGAAGGTTTTTTGGTCTTTTTTTTTTTGAATGATGAAAGGCCTCTTTCTCTTCTGCTTCCTTCTCAGCAAGGCAGAGATCCAAAAGGACCATCTTAAACCAATGGACTTTTAAAGTAGTTTGTAGATAAAAAGAAGACATGAAATAGAATAAGAAAAAAAGGACAAAACTGAAAGGTACAGAACAGACATTAAGATACTTGGAAGTCTGCAAATGGCTCTTTCTCGATGTATTGGGGTATAATGACTTGGGAGTCAACCCAAGAATTGAGATCAGTGATTACACAGTAGAGCCAAGTCCTTGACCCCAAGTCCTCTGTTCCCAATCTAGAATTCTTTGCTAAATCTCACTGATTTTTTTTAGTTTGATCAGTCATAAATATCCTTAAGAGGCTTTTGGGCAACAAGATCTGAGATCCCACAGGAGACAAGCTCTAGTTAGAGTGAAATGAATTGTAGACTTGGGCAAGCTAAAATCCATCCGTAAGCATTTATTAAGTGCTGCCCATGTAGCAGGTCATGTGTCATATGCTAGGGACTCAAAAAAAGTGAAAACAAGCCCTGGACCTCACGAAGTTTACCTCTTAATGGAAGAGACACATGTAAATAAATAGGAATAGTTGAGATTCATACAGGGGAGGTGGGAGATAATCTTAGAGGAGAAAGGTCTCCTGTAGTAGGTGGTGCTTGAATTGAGTCTTTCAAAGAAGCAAAGGATGAGAAGGAAGAATTTTTCAGACATGGAGGTGAACTAGTATATATAATTCATGAAGGTAGGAGAAGGATTGCAGGCCAATATATCTGGGTCATAAAGAACATAGAAGCGAGGTAAGTGTGAGAAGACTGGAAAAGCAAAAAAGATTGGTAGATAGATAAATGAATGGATAGATAGATGGATAGAAAGATGTCATTGTCATTGTTGTTCAGTTGTTTTTTCGGTTGCATCTGATTCTTCATGATGCCCATTTGGGATTTTCTTGCCATTTCCTTTTCCAGCTCATTTTACAATTGAGGAAACTGAGTCAAACAGGGTTAAGTGACTCATCCAGGGTCACACAGCTAATAAGTGTCTGAGATGAAAGAATCTTCTTGACTCCAGGTCCAGCATCCTATCCACTGTTCAACCTACACATCATATACATATATATACCTATACCTATTCCTTTACCTATACCTCTCCTTATACCTCTACATAGACATGCAAACATGCTTGTATGTATGTGAGATCCCTTAACGCTAGTCCTTGGCAAGTGACTAGAGATGGACTGAAGATTATTATAATTGGCTATATAAGCTCTGATTGATAGCTGAACTAGCTATGTGAGAGGAAAAAAGTGGATGCATATGAAAGACATGAAGGCAGTACTCAGAAGATCTGGCAATAAGGTGACTATGCCAGGTGAGACCACCATTACAAATGAGAGAATTGTCAACATTGATAAGGAAGTTGGGAAAAGGGGAAAGTTTGGGAGGGGCAAAATATTCAATTTTATTTTAGACATTGAATTTTAGATATTTATAGGACATCCAGTTCTAGCTGTACAATAGACAGTACTATGAGACTGGCACTGGGAGAGGCTAAGATTGGATAGACAGATCCTGGATTCACCTGCATAGAGGTGATCATTGAATTCATGAGAAATGATAAGATCACCAAGTAAGACAGTATATAGAGGAAAGAGAAGCAAGACAAGTGCAGTGTCTTAGGGTGACCCAGGGTTAATAGGCACAGCAGGGATAAAGACCAACCAAGTGATACTGAGAAAGCTTGGTTGTACAGGAAGGAGGAGGTAGCACAAAAATCTCAACAGAAAAGCCAGTCCAGAACAATACAAAGACTATCAGACTGCCTTCTATGGGGGGCGGGGTGGAAGGAAGGAAGGGAGATTGGGGAGAAAATTGTAAAATTCAAAAAACAATAAAAAAGGAAAAAAAGGGAAAAAAGAGGGTCCAGAAAGGAGAGTTATAAACAAGGATGTGGAATGTTCAAGAAGGATGAATATTGAGAACACGTCATAAAAACTGACAACAAATCATTGGTACCTTTGGAGACAGAAGTTTCCATTAAATAATGAGATTAGGTGTCAAACTGCAGATATTTAAGAAGGGAGGATGGGCAGCTAGGTGGCACAGTGAATAGAGCACCTGCCCAGGAGTCAGGAGGACCTGAGTTCAAATCTAGCCTCAGACACCTACTAATTACCTATCTGTGTGACCTTGGGCAAGTCACTTAACCCCATTAACCTTGCCAAAAAAAAAAAACACCAAACCTAAAAAAAAGAAGGGAAGAAATTCAGGTACTGAATATAGGTAGCTGTTTCAAGGAGTTTAGGTGAGGAGAGGATGGTGCCTAGTAGGTATGCAACTATACATAGTAGGCACTAATGAAAAAGTCAGTAGATAGGAAAAGGTTTAATATTAGAGAAATTGGGATTAGGATGGGTGCAATCTGGTGGAGAAGAGGAGAGGTTTCTAATAAAATTCTTTTAGCTTGCATTTTTCATTCATCTGAAAAAAAGAAGAGGTGAAACTCCATTGCAAGTATATACTAGCCAACACAAATGTATGGACTGAGAAGGTCACTGGGTTTAAATCCTAGCTCTGACGACATAGGAACATGTGCAAATCACTTAAATCATGTTTCCCCATTTTATAAATGAGGGTGAGAATAATATTTAAGACTACTTAACTTATGACCTATTGAAAGGAAAGTGCTATGAATCATTCCTATTATAGAAGAAAAAGCTTAAATGTTTAACAGAAGTTGATAGACTGACAATAAGCTGGAGAAAAGAATTAAAGTTCTGTTCTTGTATTAACTTTAATTCCATTACTTTTTAGTGACTTTTTTTCACTGTTTTAACAATGAGGGTCATAATTACTTCCTTATTTACCTTATGAGAAAATATTGGAATATCTGATAAGTAAAATGAAGAACCTGAAAAGGGTCGGTGGTTCTGAGGACTCCTTTACTTTCTTAAAAATTAGAGGACTAGGGGGCAGCTAGGTGGCATAATGGATAAAGCACTGGCCTTGGAGTCAGGAGTACCTGGGTTCAAATCCGGTCTCAGACACTTAATAATGACCTAGCTGTGTGGCCTTGGGCAAGCCACTTAACCCCATTTGCCTTGCCAAAACCTAAAAAAAAAAAAAATTAGAGGACTTACCCCATGTTGATATTTACTGTATTAGAAATTAAAATGTTTTACTACTATTATAAAAATTGTCTTGATCTCATTCATGGACCCGCTGAAATGGTCTCTGGGACCCCCAAGGGCTCCCGGACAGCACTATGAGAACATCTTCCGGTTCTGACATTCCAATGCTCTAAAGCCCCTCCCTCCTCAGACATTCTTTGTGCCAAGGTCCATTCCAGCTCTGACATTCTGGATCCTGAGATGCCTCCTAGCTCTGTCACTCTATGGTCTGAAATCTGTTGAAAAGGTGCTGTAGAAACAAATGGTCTTGCCTTTTAAAAGATCTTGGATGTTCCATTTGAAGCTTCCACCTTCTGTGATGTTGGTCTTCTCTTAATGACTGGCTCCTCACTTCACACTTTTCAACAGCTCTCTATACCTCTTAATAGAGGCACCAGACTGCTCCTAAATGACAGGTAAGACCTGGAACAGAGAAGGTCCCTGGCAGTGTTCTCCTTTTGTGAAGTAATTAGTGCCATTGCTGTATTGGAATCGGACTGGGAGGAGACCTCTCCGCAGCAGCAGGCTTTTATGGGCAATTGAATAGAGACTCTCTGGGCTCATAAAGGAAATGACACTAAAAAAAAATAAATAAAGGTAGTCAACGGGGAAGCCATTACCTAAATTTGGTTTGAATTTGAATATGGGGAGTTAATAAGAAGTGACTCAGGATTTCAACTGCCTTGAGGGGGTGGAATAAAGAGTCAGACTGGAGGAAATTATTTAAAACTATTAGGAATTTAGAGGTAAAAGAGTATAAAAAACCAGTATTGGCCTGGGATCTAGAAAGAAATGCTGAGTTCTAGTTCTGACTGTTGCTAATTAGTTGTGTGACCTCAAGGAAAAAAGCATACTTTGCTGAACCTCAGTTTCCTCATCTGTAAAATGAGGGGTTTGAGGAACACTGGGTTTGAATCCCAGTTCATCTACTCACTACCTGTGTGACCTTGGACAAGACACTTCATTTCTATGGTTTTCTGTTTCTATGGATGGCTTTCCTAATCTCACCTGTTTCCATTTTCTAGCCTTCTTTCTCACTGATGAGCACTGCATGGTAGAGCTTCATCACCATTTTCATCTCCCTTCCCTCTCCCCAATTCAATCACTCCCTACTCCTTGAGATTTTACCTCCTCCTTCAAGGCTCACTGCAGGTACCACACCTCTTCTAGGAAGAGGTTTCCCCCAACTAAAAATGTTCTCTTTCACCTCATGCTATGGAAAGAACACACCTGAGATTGAATCCTGGCTCTGATACTTACTACCTAGGAGATCTTGGCCAAGTCACTAAATTTCTCTGAAGCTCATTTTCCTCATCATAAACTGAGGAAGTTGGAGTTGTTGATCTCTTAGAATTTTTTTCACTATAAATCTATGTATTAATCTAAATTGTCTTAGACTGGATCTCTCCTCCCCCCTGCCCCCATCATACCCTTGTTGGCAAATATATTGTACATCATACCTTTCCTTTACTAGGTAAGTTTTATATAAGGTCCTTGAAGGCAGAAACTTTGTTGTTAAAAAACCAACAGCTTTATTTCCCCAGTGATGAGCCTGGTTCCTTGAATGTAGAAGGAACTGAAATGTTTGTATTTAATCAACAAGCAAATCGGTAAAATGAGGAGATTGTCCCTTCCAGGTCTAAAATCTATGATCTAGAATTCTAGAATTAAATGATCTCTTAAAAACTTTCCTGGGTATACTAGTTAATGATTATATATATGGCAAAATAATCCTATCATGGAGACCTGGCATCAGGATAAAGAGTCTCTGCCAGGGAGCCCAGGTGGAGTCATTCAACTTTTGTTCTGTGACAAGTGAGCTGCTATATTTTGCAGAAGGCTGTCATTTCTGGATGACTTGAAATGGTCATCCTTGGCAGAGCTTGTGCTGTTGTCTGGTCTATGTGAATTGTGAAAGTGTCTAGGGCTGCAGGTGTCAAAAAATGTACTACAGCTGGCACACTGGAAAGACTGAATTGGGAAACCAAGGATTAGACTTGCTCCCCTTGTGACTTTGCACTCAGTTTCTTCATTTGCATGATGAAAAAAGAGATGTAGCATCTAAGAGTTGGTGGCAACCCCAGCACTAGAGCCCAGGTCTCCTAACCAGACCTATGACTAGGAATTTGGTACTTGAGGAAAATTCAATTGAAGAAAGCGAGGTCATAGAGACCAATATATCTTGGTTGGGTACAATCACGCAGGAAAAGAAACAAATCGTTCCCCAGAGTCCAACCCCAGCCCCCATAGCAGAACCAGTGGTCCATGACCTCCTTTCCCTGGAAAGAAGTGAAGCAAAGAAAGAGTGGTAAATAGAAAATATGTTCAGGCATTCTAAAGGGTCCCTTAAGATGAACTTAGGGTGAGCTTACTGCTTAGCACATGATAGAAATTTAATAAATATTTATTGATTAATTATTGATTGTTTGGGAAAGAAGTCTTCTAGAGGAACTATGCTTCCTAGATGTCAACATTCTGGAAAAAACCCTAGAGAAACTGTCTCAATTATGGAACCATTCCTAACTCATAGGCTCTTTTCCTTACCTTTCCTTAGAAAGGTGACCAAATCTATTCATATACATTTTTGAATTGCTGTAGTTAAAACAACTCCCATCACTTGGTGAGCAACCTTCTAGGGACAAACCTTTCTGGTCCTAGGATAGCACGCATGGCATCTGTTTTCAGATTTCTCCAGCTTGGCAGGGTTTGTTAAAGCCTTTAAGGATTCAAGGTTCCCTTTGTCACCCAAAGGGAACCTGGAGTAGACTCCATAACAAGTTCAGTCCAGTTGCTATAGTCAGTCCCCTTGATATGATCTCATCATGATGAGATATCAGAGGAAGATTTCCATGCAGTAAACTGTCTGCATATAAAATGCAATATGAAAGATGCTACTACTAAGGATGCTTTTAAAAAGTCATCCCTTTTAAACAGTTCTCTATGCAAGTAAGGCATTCTCTTAACATTTTAAAAAAATAACTGGATATCTCATATTTATATCACTCACATTTCCACCATCTTCCTTCCTCTTCACTTTCCATCTGAGATGAAAAATAAGGAAAAAAAATAAAAAAGTTTAGTACCTATCCATTGAAAAAGTCTGATATTTTTTAAACACAGTACCCATCCCCATAGTCTTCCATCTCAGTAAATATGGTGAGGAGGGCTAGATAGTCTATTTAAATTTTTAAAAATTTAATATTGTATTTACTCCCCAATTGCATGAAAAAAATTTAATATATGTTTTTTAAAATGTTTGAGTTCCTCAAAACTTTCTCTTTCCCTCCTTCCCTTTCTTCCTTCAATGAGATGGCAAGCAATTTGATATAATTTAGGCATATACAATAATGTAAAACATATTTCCCCATTAATCTTGTTGTAAAAGTAAACACAGACCTCCCAAAAAACCCACAAGAAAAATAAAACAATGAAAAAGTATGCTTCAATCTTCATCTAAACTCTATCACTTTCTTCTCTGGAGATGGATAGCATTTTTTATCATAAGTCCTTCATAATTGTCTTAGATAATTGTATTGCTGAGAATAGCTAAATCATATATAGTAAATCATCATAGTTCTGTTACTGTATAAAATATTCTTCTGGTTCTGTTCATTTCATTTTGCATCAGTCCATGTAAGTCTTTCCATGTTTTTCTGATAGTATTCTACTTGTCATTTCTTATATCAAATAGAATTCTATCACAATCATATATAACTTGTTCAGCCATTCCCCAATTAATGGATATTTCAATTTCTAATCCTTTACCTAAACACTAAAAGAGTTGCTATAAGTATGTTTGTACATATTGGTACTTTTCCTTTATATAGATTAGATATAGAGATCGAGATCGAGATTGAGATCGAGATCGAGATCGAGATAGATGTAGATGTAGATGTAGATGTAGATATAGATATAGATATAGATATAGATATAGATATAGATATAGATATAGATATAGATATAGATATAGATATAGATATAGATATAGATATAGATATGGATATGGATATAGATATGGATATAGATATAGATATGGATATAGATATGGGTATAGATAGATATAGATAAGATAGATATAGATGTAGATGTAGATGTAGATGTAGATATAGATATGGATATAGATATGGGTATAGATATAGATATAGATATAGATATAGATATAGATATAGATATAGATATAGATATAGATAAGATATAGATATAGATATAGATATTTGAGATGTAGACCTAGTCGTGGTATTGCTTGGTCAAAAGGTATGCATGGTGTTATAGTATTTTGAACATAATTCCAAATTGCTGTACAGAATGGTTGATTCAGTATACAACTTCATCAGTGTTGCACTAGAGTTCCAATTTTCCCACATTCCCTCCAACATTTATCATTTTCCTTTTTTGTGTGGGTAGTAACTCAATTGTTTTAATTTGCATTTCTCTAATCAATAGTGATACAGAACATTTTTTCATATGACTAAAGCCATTTATCAATTGAGGAATGACTTTTATTTCTATAAATTTGACTCAATTCTCTATATAGTTGAGAAATGAGGTCTTTATCAGAAAAAAACTTGCTATAAATTTTTTTCATATTAATGTTGACCAACTATATTCTTTCCTTCATTCTATTCCCCCCCCCCCATTTATCCTTCTCTCTCCTTTCACCCTGTCCATTTTCTACCAGGTTTTTTTTGGGGGGGGCAAGGCAATAGGGTTAAGTGACTTGCCCAAGGTCACACACCCTGTTCATTCTCAAAAGTGTTTTTAGGCATTCTATTTTAAAACAGTATTCAATGCAGATCAAAGCATACTATTTTCACTTTTATTCCTTTGTTGTTTTTTCTTTTTGTTATTTTTCCTTTGGTTTTGATTCTTCTTTCATAACATGACTGATGTGAAATATCATTAATGTGATTGTACATGTATGACCTATATCAGATTGCTCGCTGTCTTGGGAAGGGGGGAAGGGAGGAAGAAAAAAACTGGAACTCATAATCTTAGAAAAGTAAATGTTGACAACTATGTACAATTGGAAAAAGAAAATGCTTTTGAGTGGGAGAGAATACATTCTATAAAAATATTCTCAAAATAAAATACAATTTTTCATTTTAAAAATTTCAGTATTTAAAGCCTAGATTATTCTTACCTTAGAGTTTCAATTTTTCTTTCCCTAAAGAAATATATTTTGACTACTTGGATGGAGAAAATAATGGGTAGAGAGTTGGCCCAGAAGCCAGGAGGAGCCTGGTCAAGTCTTGCTTGGCTGTATCAACCTAGGCAAGTCCCTTAATCACTTAGTGCTCTATTAAGTCTTTGACAGTAAATTGCAGAAAATATGGTGACTTGCATTTGTAGAGGAAGTATCTTTATTTGAGAGTATTTCATGCCAAAGAAATCAGTCACTGTCCCTTTTCCCCCCATGGATAAGGAATGATATGTTCCATTTTCTAATTATACACTCTATTTTCTGTATTAATTACCCAAAGTTTTTAATCTTGTCAAGGATTGCAAGTACCTTTAATAAAGTATAGATAAAACTTCTATACCTGTATCATGGGATGATAGAAGAAATCACATAATGACTATTATAGAGAAAAATAAAATAAATAGGAGACTGATTCTTTACATTTTTAAAATGTCTTATAAAATCATCTTCTGTTGCCTCATTATAGTGTGAAGGAGACCTGAATAATAAAAACTGACATTTACCTGGTGTTTAGAGTTATCTCTTCCTGAAGATCCTATGACATAAGTGCTATGAATATGTGGTGTTCCCAAAAGTAAGAAAGGTTATATGCTCTGCTCAGGGGTCACAGAGCTAGTAAATGTTGGAGACAGTGTGAATCTAGTTTGTTCCGACTTGGAGTCCAGGGCTCTATTTCTGGTACCATAGGGACTTTCTCAAAGAATATGCCAGAAAAAACACAAGCTCTGGCAGGCCTTCACAAGTTGGGCAAAACTTCAAGAAGAGGCATGGTGACAGACTGTGTGGTTGTCACCTGAGGAGCAGCCTAGCTAAGTTTGGAGTCGCTCATCACCCAAGCTGGTTTTGAGTTTCCTTGGCCACAGCAATTCTAGAATACTGTCTTTTAAGGCACAGGATGGCTGCAATTTAAACTGGTGGAGGGCATTTCCACCTATGAAATCTTGGGTCCTTAAATTAGGAAAGTAAGTAGAGACTCAAACAATGTCACCTGGAAGTAAAATCACATCTCTACTCTGGACTTAGCCATCCTTGGTGTTTTTGTCATAGCATCATAGGGTTGAGAGCCGGAAAGGTACTTAGAAATCTTACCCCATTGTCTTTTTTATAACTGGGAAAACAGTCTTGGAAAGATCAAGTAAGGACCAGAATGGAGGTTTGAACCCATGTCCTCTGACTTCTAATCCAGTTGTCTTGTCATTATGACACACTACCTTCTCCAATTCCCAGAGTTCCTCTCTAGTGAAAGATTCCAAAGACCTCCAATAAGTTCCTTTCTTACAAACATTTAATTTCTGAGGTTTTTTTTACTACTCTGAGTTCTCTGACAATTAATTAAATTAAAATTAACAAGTTCTTTTTCTGTGAACATTTTATTTCTAAGGTTTTTCCTACTCTTTGTTCTCTGACATTTAACCAATTAAACATATTAAAGATTTATTGTGTGTGCAGACCAATCAAAAACTTGAGTTCAACTTACTATCTGAGTGATCCTGGGCAAGTCATTTGATCTTTGCTTGCCTCAGTTTCCTCCTTTATAAAATGAGGATAGTAATAGCCCCAACTTTATTGGGTTGTTGAGAGGATCAAATGAATTAACAATTGTAAATCACTTTATACAGTGCTTAATACATAGTAAGCATTATATATATATATATATATATATGTATAAATATTAGCTATTATTATCACCATTAATTATATACTAGATTCTGGAGGAGATAACATGGTTTAGCAAGGCATAGTCAATATTCATGACCTTTGTGGAATTCACTTTCAGACTGGACTCAATGGTGGATTGTAGCTAAAAGATTATGGTAAATGCTAGTAAATGTTTATATGAAGTCTCATGATTTTAAATTTGATTAGTCAGGAAGGAAGGTGGCTAGTTATTTCCCTCTGGTAAATGAGGACAAGGGGCATGCAACAGAGCTCCCATAATTCATTCTAGAAATAGCCATGATTACTTTTACAAACAATACTGAGAATCTGATTACAACACATGCATTTGTATACAAGCTCACTTTCCTAACCAGTTTCACACAGGATCATGTAATTTAGAGCTGGAAGTGATTTTAGTTTAGAACCCATCCCTGCCATGTTTTCTGTGGAGGATAATGAGGCCCTGAAAGGTCAAGTCACTTGTTCAGTCACATAGGAGTAAATAGGAGGTCTAGTTTCTCAGTAAGCGACTGTGTCAAAGTCAAGGAATAAGAGATTTGAAATGTTTATAAATGGAGACAAACATAAACACAATAGTAGGAAGAGAGTTACAGGAAAAGACTTTACCAAAATACATTTTTAATGATGACCTGTGTACAAGAAGTTGGTAAAGGATGTCATTCAGGAAATGTAGTATTAGAAAAGGAGGTGAATGAGTCATGTAGGAAGATGAGGGAATTAAAGCTAGGGTTACTCAGGGAAAGGCCAGTACTGCGAAGATTCTTTTTTTTTTTGAAATTTGTACATTTTATTTTTTTCCAATTACAATTTTTAACATTCTTTTTTTTTAATTTTGAATTACCAAATTCTCTCCCCATCTTGAGAATGTAAGCAATTTTATATAGATTATAAATATGTGGTAATGCAAAGCATATTTAGCCATATTGCAAAAGAAAACACAGACAAAAAAAAGAAAAAGAAAGATTTTTTAAAAGTATGCTTCAATCAGTATTCCAGTTTCTTCTCTGGAGGTGGATAGCATTCTTCATCCTAAATCCTTCAGAATTGTCTTGGATCTTTGTATTGCTGAGAATAGCTAATTCATTCACAGTTGAATATTGCTGTTACTGAGCACAATGTTCTCCTGGTTCTGTTTGCTTCATTGTGTAGATTCTTTATGGAGTCTTTATGGGAACTCTGTGGACAAGAATAACACAGAATTAGAAGGCATGGAGGGGTTATGATCTGTGCTGATGGAAGGAGTATCCATAGAGATGAAATTAAAAATCCCTTGAAGCATTGAAATCTACTCTCAAGTATTACCAGAGGACCTGGTCTACTCAGGATTCTCACAAATTTGGGTTCAGATTAAAGGGATCAAGTTTCAATGATAGTTTATCTATCTGGTGTACTTATTCTCAACTAGTTAGGAAACAGGGAACATCTGAAATTTCCAGTCTAACAATTCAATTGTTCTCCACCTTAACAGAATGAACCAAGAGTAGTCTTGGATAAATAATGCTTTTAATTGGGACATAAATGGATATTGAAGCAACATGGATCTATCTCAGTCATGCTTCTGAATGAATATAGTTTCTTTCTTTCTTCCACCAAATACACTATGGGAAATTTGGTCTTTATTCCACATGGTCATGGACCTACCAGTGGTGATCTCCATTTTCTCTATTTTGTTCAATCTTGCCTCCTTCTCCTTGTATCATTGACTCTCATGCCTCATGAGAATTGTCTTCATTCTCCCAAATCATATGTGTCACTGGCCCAGGCATTATGAGAAATGTATCCTTTCTTTGCCTTGCCCAATGCTTTTTATAGAAGAATATAATATGTAATATCTTGTTATTGAATTTCTTAATGGCAACTACCTTGATTTTGGTTCATTCAGCAATTAGCACCATATCTTTCACATGGTAGATGCTCTGTAAGTATTGAATTTGAGTATGTAGAAAAACTCAAAGAAAAAGGTTTATTGAATGAATGATTAGGAAAAGAAGAGGGAAGATTTATTGTTGACAGAAAATATTTTAGAGATCCTCTAATCCAGTACCCTCACTTTATAGATGAGGCAACTGAGGTCCAGAGTTTTCAAATGATTTGCCCAACGTCTTATGGATGACATTCAACCTATTTTTTTTTTAACAATGTGGTTGTCACTACATTAAACTACTTCCAAGTCTTCAGATAAACTCAACTAAAATAAATCTACTGAAGTATGTTGGCTAAAACAAAAACATTCAGTTTTTCCTATTAGCAAATATTTTCAATTTTTTTCCAAAGCAGCATTAGTTGATTATTTCCAGGAACCTGCTTCTTCTTTCAGTCACCATGACTAACTAGTACTCCTTATAAACATCACAAAAAGCCTGTATTCTATGTATGCCAGCCTTTTGTTACTATAACTGACATTATTACAGGGATGCCATTTTCCTCTTAGCTCTGGATGCTCATCTTTTTTAAAAGGTTTCTTCTTTTCTTTCTATCTTACTGGAAAACAGGCATACAGTAATTTAATACCTTGAAAATTTACTGTTGCAGAATTTATAAGCCAGGAAATTGATTCAATATGCATTGCTGAAAAACTTGCTCTTCAGAATTCTCTGGTCTCTTTGGCCACTTGCCCCTGTGAACATGTTCCCCACTTACTTTGCTTCCTGCTGCATTTTGAATTTCTGTCTTTGCTGCATTTGCAGCTCTTCCTCCCTTCAGCTTGGATCCGTCTGCTTTGTATCTAAAAGCCAGCAATTTCCACAAAGTGCCAGGAAACAATCTTAGCAACCAAAGAGAATTGTGAATTTTCCTACCACAGAATCCTGAAGAGAGGGTTTGATAGAAACCAAGTGACTTTTCATCCTAGTGTATTCTATTCAACTAAGGTCAAAAGGCAAAATAAAAATGACAATTTTAAATGATTATATCTGGTATAAAAATAACACTCCTTGATGTTCACATTTTCAATATTAGAAATTATTTCCAACCCTGTACTTAGGAGCACTACATTTAGAAACAAGAAAAGCCGTAATGTCAGCTTTGACACCTTATCCTAATTTGCTCCAAATATCTGATTGATTGTCAAACTGGTCTTTCCTACCATCCCAACAACTTATGAGCCCTTCTCTCCACTCACAGACACCACCCACATTTAAGCCTTCTCACCTAGACTATTGAGGAAGCCACTGAATTGGACCACCTAGCTCAAGTCTCTCTGCACTCTGATCCATTCTCCATTTTGATTTCCTATGGTTCTGCCTATGCCAACCCATTTTGCAATATACTACTTATTACCTCCAGCAGCAAACTTAATGTTATCATTTGAATTCATAGCCTTTTATCACTTTTATTACTTTCCAGCTTACTTAGCCTTTACTCCCCTCTATGCATCCTAAGGTCCAGTCATGCTGCTCTCCTTGCATACCACACTCCATCTCTGAGCATTGAGCTGGCTGTCCCCCATGCCTAGAAGTTTTTGTTCCTCACCTCTTTCTTCAGAAATCACCCCAAATCCCACCCATTTGCAAGAGGCTTTTTCCAATTCTTTTCAACCACTTGAACTTTCTCTTATGAGATTATCTTGTTTCTATAGTTTTCTATAGACATAGTTATTTACATATCTCCCGAATTAGAATGTAAGCTCCTTGAGGATGGGATTAATTGTCTTTTGCTCTTTTCTGTATCCCAGTACTTAGCATAGTGCCTAGAACAGAACAAATAGTAAATGCTTTATAAATGTCTGTTGAGTGAGTGACTGAAGTGATTTATTCAGGATCACAGAGTAGAGATATTTAAACTCTGGTCTTTCTCTGTTTAATACACTATGCAATGCACCACCCGACTGCCTCAGAATAAAATGTGTCTTGCTTAGTCATATAGTTAATGCTGTCAGGATGGAGACTTTAAGGACAGAATCATGAAGAATTGCAGAATGGGAAGGGACCAACTGGTCCAGTCCATACCCACTCCAAGCACTCGACAACTTTCCCCCAAATGAGTCAGTTAGTCTTTACCACAAAAACTCTGAAAAATTGCAGGGAGCTCAATATACTTTGCAGTAGTTGGAATAGGCAGGAAGCGCTTCCTTCCATCAAGTCAAAATTCTTCTCCATGGCGCCTACTCATGTAGAGCAAATTTAAATCTACTCTTCTTTGAGTGCTTGAAGGCAATGATCACATCTCCTGTAAATCTTTTCTATTCTAGAGTAAGCAGCCCCAGTTCTTTCCTCTAGTTCTCATGAAATATAGCATCTGAATCTTTCACCATCCTCGCTGTTGTCTGCTGGATAGATACTTCTTAACCTATGGTATCCAGAACTGACTATGATGCTCCTGGAGCTGGGCAGCCCAAGGCAGCCCAAGGTTCTAGTCCTGTACTTTCTTTTTTCTGGGATTTAGTTGAGTCAGTGCCAGGGCTGAAAGTTGGCTACCTGAGTCGTTTAATGCTAGATTTTCATTTAAGATATAACATTTGTTAGCTAGGGCTTTGCCCATTAGTAGATGAGGTTTATAAAATAAGTGCGGTAGATTAGGGAGGACCTATTAGATGTCAATCCAAGTCAACTGGCTGGGGATACAAAGAAAAGCAAAAAGTCCCTATTCTCAAAGAACTTAAGTCTGATAAGAGATGACATGAAAACAATAATATAAAAAAAGATATATACGGACTATATTTCTTATTGTATGGGCAAAGCAAATATTGTCCCCAATTTTAGGGGTGAGGTTTGTATGTCATCTTATAAGCCATGTGAGGGCAGAGATTGATTTCCCTATCACAGGGCCAGGCCCAGTTAACACTGAGCAAATGTTTGTTAACTTGATTGGCAACTGCCATTATAAAAGGACTTCGACTCTGGAGAGGCAAACTGAGCCATACTAAGAGCTTCTTTCTCACCACTCCCTATAATTTTGCTTCCTGAACTCCTAATACTTCCTGGCCACAACCCCTGCCTAGTAACCATTTTTCCTGCTTATAGGAACATAAAAATCATGAGTCACAATCACAGGATCACAAATTTAGAATTAGAAGAAGCTGTCAACTTTAATCTAATAATTTTACAGATAAACTGAGGCTAAGTGATCTGCCCAGAGTTACAAAGCTTGAAAGAGTCTGAAGAAGGATTCAGATTCAGATCTTTCTGATGACTAGTCTCAGTCCCTTAGATTATGGCACTCCACAGACACCCTAGGACCAACTTATTCTAAATATTTGTCCCATGTTTGTTCTTCTTCCAATTTAGACCCCACCTCTTCTTTCTCAGGTGTGGATTATCCTTCCCCTCCTCCTAAAAATAGTATAATTAGTCTTGTCTCAGGAAGAAGAGGCAAGGGGAAAGATTGCAAATGGAAGCAGGGATAATTCATTAATGGGGGTATTTCCAATGGACAGAGATTTTAAAGCAACAGAGTTTTCTTGTATGTCCTTTAAATGAAACCACAAAGGGACTCCAATTCTGGTAGTTAGTACAGTGAAAAGCACAAAGTAACCCCTCAGTCAATTCTCCAAATCATTTACCACTGTGAACACTCTGCTCTCTGTTCTCCTAGTTCAAGTACCCTACTAACTTTTCAGAAATCTCTGGTGGGGGACATCTTGAGCGCATATATATTCATAGAGAAAACTTAGATTCATCCAGATGTTTTCAAAGATGTTTTGTAATATTTTTAAAAAAATCCTTCTAAATCAGGTCACTTGTCTTTCAGCAAGTAGCATCTTTTACCAATGTGCACAAATTAAGATTCACCAGTTTCCTCTCTAACACTGGTGCTGGAGGCAAGAATAATACCAGTCTAATAGGCTGGCTGCATAACCAAGAAAAAGCCACAGAACTGAGATAGAACAAGTCTCTCAGCAGTGTCTTTACAACAAATCTATATTTTGCCTTCTGTTCTCAGCACTCTCATCCATGTCTCTTTTCTCTTAGGCATTTTCTTTCTTGTCAAGGATTGATTAAATAAAAAGCAGTCCTTGATTGCTGTTTTAAGGATCTCAACTCTGGTTAGCTAGCACCCGGAAATTTTCTCTTTTGGAGGGTTCCAGAAGAACAATGATCTTAAGTCTGCACTTCAAAGTAACCTCTCATATCCACTGGGCAGGCTAATAAGACCTTCTGGCACATGGAAAGCCTTATGTGCTAGGGAAGAAAAGAATCTCAGGCCTGGGGAATGTACCCAGCCATGAACCAATCATGCGGGAGTAGAATGCTTTTTTTTTTTTTGCAAGGCAAATGGGGTTAAATGGCTTGCCCAAGGCCACACGGCTTGGTAATTATTAAGTGTCTGAGTTCGGATTTGAACCCAGGTACTCCTGACTCCAAGGCCGGTGCTTTATCCACTGTGCCACCTAGCTGCCCCATAGTAGAATGCTTTCTTAAAGGATCGCAGGCTTTGGAGCAGGAAAAGACTTCAAAGGATCCTCTAGGCCAACTCCTTCATTTCACCATATTGGAAACTAAGGTTCAGAGAGGCAACATGGCTTGTTCAAAGTCTCATGGAAGGCAAATAGCAAAACTGGGATCTGAGCCCAGTTCCTTTGCTCCAAGGTTGTTTCTCTATAGCATTTTAAGGTTTCACTTGATTACATATGTGTCTGGAGAGTCCCTGTTTCCTATAAGGGGGTCATTTGTCTGTTTTGTCTGTGTGTGTGTGTGTGTGTGCGTGTGTGTGCGCGGGCGCACGTGCAGTTAGGGGTGAAAACAAGGAACTCATGTATAGCTCTTATTCCAGTGACAACTAGGATAGATTATTCTCTATCATTAGCTTTTCTCATGAATATATGCGTATTGTATTCATATAAATTCATATATGAATATATGCTTACAATATATGCAGGTGTTTATGCACTCACACACCCATATTGTACACACATAGAAACACACATACGCATGCAAGCAGTAAACATCCCCAGCAAATACAAAAAAAAAAAATCGACATTTATATTTACATAAACATATACATGGGTGTCTCTGGATGAGAATATCAGTTCCTTAAGACTGGACCACTATAAATCTTGTGGAATGCTTTGAGAGTAGAAGGACTTCTGGAAGTATTTGGATATTGAGTTCTTTGGTGTAATACAGGGGTTGTGGCTCATTAGAATGACTCCAGTGGTTTCTTAGACTTTTTTTTTTTTGCTGTTGAGATGTCACAGGAACAGAAGATCTGCCCTCAGAGAGCTTTTAGTCCAGGTCAATTTTAGTTATCATAGTATCATAGATTCCAAGTTGAAATGAACCTAGTCCAACTGCTTCCTCTTCGCATATGAGGAAAATGGGGTCCAGAGATCCCAACCTTTTTACCCAAGATTATCCAGATGATAAATAATAATGCCTTGAACTTGATATTCTGATTCAGAGAACTTTTTCTGTTATAAAATGTGACTTCTCCATTTTGGGGCAGAGAGAGGGGATGGGATGGATCCAACAGTATGAAAAAGGAGACAAATATCCATCACTGGTTAATAGGAACACAAGTGACAATCTCTCCTATGAATGTGAATAATCATATTTGTCCTACCTGCCTCCCAAACCTGTGTAAATGTGTTCTGATTGAGCTGGCTAGCCATACAAGAGCACCTCAAAGGTTCTTTCAGATGTATTTTATGCCTCCCCCCCCCCCCAGAAATAGGGGAAAGATTGTTTGGTAACTGTAGATCACTCTTCCAAATTTAAAGATGGCACCAGGTGTTTGTGCCTTTATTCTAAATTTTCATTGTTTGTTTTACTGTCTTCCTTAGGGTTTCTTAGCATATCCTAAAGAGTAGAATTGGGGAATATATTAAACAACCCTACAATTAACTCCAGTAACAACAGGGAACAGCAAGCTCTACTCAGCTCAACATTTTTTTTCCTGAACTAAGAGCCTGAATGAGGATAGTTAACATTAGTTGAAATAAGCTAAGAGACTAAATAAAGAGTATTCAGCATAGGCACCATCAATTAAGATGCTGATGGCCATTAATTAGCCTTGTCTCAGAACTAAAGTATAGAAAGCAATCTCCCTACTCCTCTTCTCTGATAGGAAGATTTGCTTATCACTAGTTATCACCATCAATGGTGACAGGACTTCCTTTGCTGTAGCAGTCTGTTATTTCTGAGACCTTGGTGAATCCAAGGAAAGGAATTGTACAGTCTGGGCAAGGAATGAAAACTGTATACATGCACACATGATTAGAAAACTGCCCCTTTGTGTATTGCTGTTCATCTGAGACTTGATCTTCCCAGTAGAATATGACAACTTATGAAGTAAATACCTAAGGATCTAAGGTGGAACTTTTAACCTTTAAACATAGGTTGTTGCTTTTTAGTTGTGTCCAGCTCTTGGTGACCCCATTTGGGTTCTTGGCAAAGATACTGGAGTGGTTTGCCATTTCCTTCTCCAGCTCAGTTAAAAGTGAAGAAGCTGAGACAAACAGGATTTATTGACTTGCCCAAGATCACACAGCTAGTTAAGTGTCTAAGGACAGATCTGAATTCAGGAGGAGGCTTCCTGACTCCAGGTGCAGTATTCTATTCACTGCAACACCTAGATGCCCTTAAAAAATACTACACACTTATAAAAAGTAAATTGCACCCTCCTGTATATTGCCACCCTATAAGACTGGGCTATCTTGCCCCACCTATGTTGTATTCCTGGAACTCATGATAGGACTTACTTTTCCCCTAGAAGGGCTTATGGAACCTTTATAGAAGGAGAAACTGAAGTACTTGGCTCAGGCTTCTCCTCTCTGTGCCCTTTCTGCTTTTGATTTTCCTAATCCCTAGCTCTCCATGGCAGCATGCTGCACTTTCTCTGTTTATTTCTTTTCCTCTCCTGATGGACAGCTGAAACCCTCCAGGTTTCTGGCTTATGTCAACAGGGGAAAAAATCTAAACCAGTTTCTTTTTTGTTGCTGCTATTCCTTCTTAATGTTGATTGCTAGCTCTTCCCTAGCTTTATTTATCTCTGGAGTATTCTTCCTACTCTCCTCCCTAGTCGGCCCCATGGCAGGTCCCCACTTCTTCCTTATACAGAGGAAGCCTCCTTTTTACCACCTAGGAATTTGTGCAGATCCTTTGTTTAATAGTTCATGCATTCAGTTGTGTCATCATTTTAGTCTCTGTGCTAATTTCTAATCTCAGTTAAAAAGTGATAAAAGAAATCTCAGAGATCAAATAACTTTAAATGGGAAATGAGCAATTTGTGAAGTTTTCTTACAGGAGTTTTATTCTCATGAGTAGAACTCTAAATACTCAACTCTGAGGATGCCTCATCATATGGCAGTGATCCTAGTTTCCTAAAAGTTATACTAGGGAAGAATCAACTTTTCTGATATGACCTAGTATTTTCTAAAGATCAGTCTAGCTAAGAAAAGAGAAGGAAACCACCAACTGGACTGGTAACTTGTTGGTATATTCCTTGGAAGGCACCGCTAGGTGGAGTAGATAGAGCACCATCCCTGGAGTCTGGCCTCAGACACTTAAGAATTACCTCACTGTGTGACTTAAGTCACTTAACCCCACCGCCTTGCAAAACAAACAAACAAACAAACAAACAAACAGATATATCCTTGTGGAAAAGTTGCAAAAAGGGGGGGAAGGGACGAAAGATGCAAAGAATCACAGTTTTTTTAATAACTAATAATATTAACACAATGATCCTTGCTCCATAACTAAGAAGTGGAAATAATCCTCAGGGTACTGAATCATCTCAATCTTGATAATTTCACAATAAATGAAGTCAAATGACAAAAGGAATTTGCAGCTTAACTCAAAGAATGACTCAGTTCTCCTCAAAAGACAAATAAAAAAGTCAGTAGAGCTGCTTTTTTCATTCAAAAACACATTATTTCCTCAGGTATTATCTCTTATTGCAGTGCATATGGGAATTATTTGCAAAAATCCCACAAGGAAAAGAGTTGAACTTGAAAAGGGACCAAAATTTTAAGCATGATGAAGACATAGCAAAAGACCATGAAGATTTTGATAATGTGTCCTAAATTAATTCAGAAGACATTAAAATGAGAGACAGCATCATGGCTAGAGAATTGACCTGGAAATCATAAGGACTTGTGTTCAGGTCTTGCCTCTGAAACATGCAAGCCATGTGACCACTGACAAGTCATTTAAATTCTCATTTGAGCTGCAGGACAGGTTTTGATCTGCATTGATTTAAGGGAGTGTCTGGGACCAATGAGAGTTCTATACACCAATGAAATCACATATCTTCACCAAAACCCATTTTGATTCCTGGTAACCTCAATACAAAATTGATCATGAGGACAGTGAGGAAAAATATGCTGTAATATATCCTTCTGAACAGAATCAATGTATCTAGAATTAGAAAAAAAAAGGAGTTAATTGGGGGTGAGGAAAAGGAGGTAAAATTTTCAGCAAATAACTTCAATAATAGTCTCTTACTCAAGCTATCTAGAGAATTAATATAGATATATAAGAACCAGAGTAATTTGATAAAGGAATAAAACATAGGTAGCTTTAAAAAGGAATATAAGCTAATAGTAAACATATAAAAATGTTGCAATCATTAATAAGACAAATGCAAATCAAAACAACTATAGGATTTCACAGTACACCTGTCAGATTGGTAAAGATGACAAAACATAAAACGGGTAGTGGTGGGGGGCTAGTACATTAATGCACTATTGGTGCAGCAGGGAATTGTTCTAACTCTTCTGGAAAACAATTACAATAATAATTCAAAAAGTTACTAATTCATACATACTATTATAAGACCCCTATGAAGTAGAAGGGGGGAAAAGAAGAGATAAAGGGAGAGAATAGCAATAAAAAAATTTTAAAAGAAAATGTCAGTCAGGAGGATGAAAGGAAAGACCCAAAGATTCTCTCACTACCCAAAAGCAGCATGCTTAATCTCATGAATACTTTACTCATGAAAAAGATTCAGAGGCTTCAAATAATATCAGAAAAAAATGAAAATGATTATATTTTAAAGGCAAGGGAACGATTTCTAATATGAGAGTCATTCTTTAATCAGTATATGACTGGACCTCTGACCCTGAGCAAAGATCTAAATAAATAAAGAGAAGAAAATTAAAATGAGAAAAAGATATGCCATGCAGTTAAATCAAGTCCTTTTTCAGTCATTTTTTTTTCAGTTTTGCCCATTTTTTGTGATCCCATTTGGGATTTTTTTGGCAAAGATCTTGGAGTGGCCTGCCATTTCCTTCTTCAGCTCATTTTATAGATGAAAAAACTGAGGCAAACTGCATTAGGTGACTTGTCCAGTGTCACACAGATTAAGTGTCTGAGATCAGATTTGAACTCAAGAAGATGTGTCTGACTCCATGTAATTGCCTTAAATCAGTTCCAGGCCCATTAAAAACTTCAGTCCCTATTAAATAAATTATTGATCCTGGGGGAAATGGATAAAAGAAAGGACATCAACACTAATTATAATAATATCATATGGAAGCTTTAACTGAGGAAAGTCAATTGCCAAAATGAGGAGACCAAAATAAGTCCAAAAGTTAAATCAATTTACACACATTTGGCTTGGTTGCTAAGCAGAATGATATGGCAGCCAAGAGCAACACTGACTTCGAGCATAAACTCTATTGCAAAAGTCAATTTGGAATGATATTCAAAGATTATAAGCAGTGCTGTCATGTTTAAAAATTGTTTTATAAATTATCAAAAAACTATCAAAGGAAGGAGAATTTGAAAGTTTGTCTAGAGATTCAGCTAAGCAAAGTCATCCAAAAGTTATTCAAAAAATGAATGAAAAATGGAAAAAAATTACACCAAAGTTTTCTTTTAACAAACTATTTTTGCTATTAAAAAGAGTAGAGCCATCACATTTGCATCCTAACATTGAAATCCCAGATATACTTCTATTGGGGAAGTGGAAATTACCTAGAAGAAAACAAAGATGAGAAAAATAGCTGAACTAGACCAAGACTTTACATAAGATGCCCAGATTAGTGGTGATATAATTATTAGGGTATGGAGGGGCTATATATAAAGATATCTGTTGAAAAGAAAGATACCAAAAGTCATAGGGGAAAGTGCAGACTTTATAGCCAAAAAATAAAAGAAAAAATGATGTTTGAGAGAACTGCTGACACATAATACCTTCTTTCCCATTGATAAGAAATTTTAAAAAGAATAATTTGCATCTTCATGGAAGAAATCCTTGAGGAGGGTATTAGATGGGATCATACTGGGTTTTGTGAGTGTTATTCAGGTTGAGACACCATGTTCATGAGATTCTCTTTAAGAAGGAAGGATGGCCAACAATAGCAATGGACTCTTCCAATACATGATAGACTGAAAAAAAAATTTAAATTGCAGTAAAGATTCCACTGGTTAAAGGAATAAAATATTTGGTATCATAGGACAGTTCTTAATAGCTTCCTTTTGGTAGTCTGGTGAAATCTATGAACCCCCTGTTAGCATAATCTTTTTAAAGGTTGGAAACCTGATTTAATGAGATAAATTTAGCATTTCTTTTAAAAAAACAAGTTTATAGCTCCCAGGTTAAGAATCTCTTATGGCAAAATGTTGCTTTAAAAGCTATCCTCCAACATGTTGCCTCTTACATGTTACCTATGATTCTTTGAAGGCTGCATAATGATATATGTTTTTGTTTGATTATCCTCTGATTGTTGATCTCAGGTAAGGCATAAAATGGGAAGATTCATGCTTTCCAAAAATATTCACTTTTTATCATGGAGGATGTTCAGTTCTGAGTCAAATGGAAGATGAAGTCAAATGATGAAGTCCTTCAGATGTTTCTCTTTGTGAATGAAATCATATTGATTGCATCAAACTCTGGAATATTATAGAATCTCTTTAATGA
Organism: Macrotis lagotis; assembly: GCF_037893015.1. Taxonomy (NCBI): domain Eukaryota; kingdom Metazoa; phylum Chordata; class Mammalia; order Peramelemorphia; family Peramelidae; genus Macrotis; species Macrotis lagotis. Next base: position 134,475,143 of record NC_133665.1, read on the forward strand.
AATTCACAATCATTTAAAAGAATTTGCCCTAATTATCCTCAAAGAAAAAAACCAAGCAATGTGATATTTCCAGAATTGATTTAGCAGCACCTACCTATATATTGGAAAGACACTGGATGAACCACAAATTTGATCCAGAATTAAACAGGAAGAGATCAGGCTAAGTGTTCTTTGTGATGCTTTTAATGACCTTAAGCTTCTCTCTGAATCAAATGCTTTAAGAATTTTTATCTTTTTGCTTAATCATGCATCCATTTGTAGTTAGCTAGATTGTTTAATATGTTGAAATACATCTGAAATACAGATACAAAAGATAGATAATGTTCTTTTGGTGATGTCTGATGTTTGTAAGTCGTGAAACATTGCAATCTCTAAGGAATGGAACTGGAGGCAACTTAACAAGCAAAGGCAAGGCCCTTGGCAGGTCCTGAGTAGGCTGTAATACATTACAAACCAAGACCTGTGCAGGAAAAGTGGTATAAAGATGGGGGGAAAATGAATTGTATTGGCTGTGTGAATGAGTGATAACTACTAGACAGCCCCTAGCTCCACTGCCATCAATGGAATGCCAAGAAAATTCATGGTAAAGCCCCATGTTGAGTATATTCCCTATGAAGGATATATGGGAGGACATAGGTAAGGGTTGCACAAGATGAAAGGACTTGGATAGGTTGCAACTTGCAGCTGTGATTAGAGGGAGTACTTGCTTCATTGAGATTACAAATCCCTCCAATTATCAAAGTAAAATGAAGACAATCATACTTGTACTGCCAACTTCACAGCATGGTTGTGAGGAAATTCATTGGTAAGTTTTAAAGTGCTATAGAAATGGGAGTGGTTGCTGTGACTATTGAAGACAAGTACTGACTTTTTTTTTTTACTTAATTATCCAACCCTTTATTTTAATTTTCCTGCATAGGCATAAGCCACTATTATTTCTAAAAGGGCCTAAGCTTAATGCTTAGGTATCCTGCTCCCCGAGGAGTTGAGTTTTGTATGTATGTGTGTGTGTGTGTGTGTGTGTGTGTGTGTGTGTGTGTGTGTTGTGTTTAACTCAAAGCAAAGTGGGAAGATGTGAGTATGAATCAACAATTTTACCTACTAACCCAGTGAGCCTGTTGTGGTCCATTTCCACACTCAACTTAAACAATATTTGCTATCACGTTGAAGCATGTACCATATAACTTATATTTAGGTTCTCTATAGAACAAGTTTGTCAGCGAAAGAATCTCTTTCTCACTAGCAGGTAATTATTAGCCTTTTGACTGCTCATGGAGGATTCCCATTATAGTGATTCATTTGAGTTGCTAATTACCTGATATTTTTGACATGCCAAATTTATCTAGAGAAGGTAACATTTAAGCTGGAACTCTTCATAGATTTTACAGTATTTAAAGTGATTTCACAATATGTGCGTGGTTGTCACACGCAATGGCATAAATTTACTTTGAATCACAGAATGTCAGATCTGGAAGAAATCTAAGAACAAAATGTCAGAGCTGGAAGGACCTGAGACCAGGGAATGTCAGAATTGGGAGAGACCTTAGAATAAAGAATGTCAAAGTTGGAATTGGACTTAGAACAGAGAACCTCAGGACTTGAAGAGACTTTAGGACCAAGAATGTAAAACAGGATAAGACATTGAAAGAGAGATTATAAGAGCTGGAAGAGATATTAAAACACAGATCATCAGGACTGGAAGGGTCCTTAGAACCTAGAATATGAGAGATGGAAAAGACATCCCTTAAAGATCCAACCCCTTTGTTATAAAAGGAGGAATTGTGTGGTGGAAGAAGTGCTAAATCAGGAAACCATCATTAAATCTTGCTGCTTGAGGTAGCTTGGTGGTGCAGTAGATAGAACACCAGCCCTAGAGTTAGGAGGATCTGAATTCAAATTCCACCTCAGATACTTACTAACTGGGTGACCCTGGACAAGTCACCTAATACTGATGAAGGAAGGAATGAAGGAGATGGAAGGAAGAAAAGAAGAAAGGAAGGAAAGAAGGAAGGAGGGAAGGAGAAGGGAAAAGAAAGAGAAAAGGAAGGAAGGAAAGAAGGAAGAGAAAAGAAAGTAGAGATAAGGAAAATAAAATGAAAAAGGAAAGGAAAGAAAGAGATAGAAAGAAAGAGAAAGAAAGAAAGAAAGAAAGAAAGAAAGAAAGAAAGAAAGAAAGAAAGAAAGGAAGGAAGAAAGAAAGGAAGGAAGAAAGAAAGAAAATTCCTAACTCACATAATTAGGCATCATACTATGGACTAGTTCTTTATCTCTTGGAACCTGTTTCCTCATCTGTAAAAAGTGACAAGAAAAGGCATAAAAAAAATCATTATTGTTGCTGTTGTTTGTTCTTGTTCTCAAAGAGAACATCATGGAGATAATGCCATGACATATAAGTGAATTGCATTTAAGTGATTGGGGAGAGGGTCAGATAATAATAGTCATACTAGTTACCATGCAGAGGGGTTGTGAAGAACCTAAAAGGTTGCAAACCTTTAAGGATTATATAAATATAGGTGAATAACAAGGGAGAAACCGAGGCCCACAAGGAGAAGGAACTTGATCTGGTTAAATTAATCCGTGGCCAAACTGGACAGTCTATTTCCTGCCTCTCAGGTCTCTATTCTATACCATCTCTCTATTTCTTAAAGCTTTCTGTTTCTAATAGTCTAATCTCACCAATGCAAGTTCTCCAGGGATCACATTAATAAAAGATTCATAATTCACAAATAACTACAGAGAACCAATTACTTTCTTTTCATCTTTGGTATATGAGGATTGTCAGTAAAATACCTTTGGCTTTTGTCTAGGCTCCAGAGACTCTCTTACTCTCTTCAATTGCAATTATAGATTCATAGCTCACTAGAATAAGAAGGAATCTTAGAGACCATCTAACCTAATACTTTTTATTTGGGGGGGGAGGATTGAGATTCACTGAAGGCAAGTGACTTAAATTCCCATCATCATCATCATAGAGAAAAGGCCAAAATTCGGGTCTTTTGACTTCTAATCTCAAGGCTTTTACCATTGTACCATGTTATTGCCTTTAAAAACTGTTATTTGTCTTTACAGGCAATCCTAGAGAATTGAGGTCATTATTTAGAAATTTTACAGAGGGAAAACCTGCTTTTCCATGTTGACACATGTTAATTAATTTCAATTCTCATTCTTTGTACAAAGGAAGCTACTTTATGCAAAGGCATTCTTACCTCCAGGAGTATTGAATAACTTGCAAACTGCAGAGGTTTTAGAAAATTTTGTTGCTTTTTTTATGCCTTCCCTGACCTCTTACGCTCTTAATAATAATAATAACACTTTATTTTAAAGAGTTTTCTTTCACTTTATTCTGAGATCATAGGATCATAGATTTAGAACCAGAAGGGACCCTAAAAAACATCTCATCTAATCCCTTCATTTTACAAATTAGGCCATTGTGTGGCCCATGGAAGCTTCCTTTTACTAGAGGCCTCAAACCTCCAAATAATGTCAGAATTTTCCTAGTTCTGACATTTCTTCCTTTTATTTTATGGAGAGATTTTTTTTTTAAAGAAAAAAGCACCAAACATGAGAGTGACTTATCTAATTTAGTACAGTCTAGTTGGGAAACCCAGGAAACCCAGTCTCTTGATACTCATACTCCTTCCCTATCTGCCAGACTATATTATTGTCTTGTCTACTTTGATTTAAAACATTGAATCCCTCTAGAAAACTTCATTAAGTGCTTAATTACTGTCTTTTCTGAGATTCTACTTTAAGATAGATCATTAGAGTTTTCTTTTGAAAGTATCAAGTAAAATTCTGGTAATTAAAAATTATCAGAGTGAGAAAAGATATTAGAATATTGAGTTTCAAGGCTAGAAGAGACTTTAGAACATAAAATGTCAGAGCTGGAAGGGATCCAAGAACAATGGAATATCAGAGCTGAAAGGGGCCCTAGAATATAGAACATGGAATGTGGATGCTGGAAGAGATACTAGATTGTAGAACATCAGAACTGAATGGGAGTCAAGATCTGTCTGATCTGATAGGAGCTGTAGAATACAGACTTTAGAACATAAAAGGTCAGGGCTGGAATGGACTAGAATGTGAAATATCACCTGGAAGGGATTCCAGAACCATGGAATATCAGAGCTGAACAGGGCCCTAGAATAATGAACTATGGGGGACCTTAAAACATGAAGACAGAAATGGAGCTTTGGAACCCTGTGTTAGATCTGGATAGAATATAGAGTTAGAATACGAGATCCCAGAATGGACCTTAGACCATGCAATGTGGATGCTGGAAGAGATAGTAGATTCTAGAATATCAGAGCTGGATGGGAGTCAAGAACATGAACTGTTAGATCTGATAGGAGCTGTAGAAAAACAGAACTCTAGGTCTGGAAAAGATTTTAGAACATAGAATGTCTAAAATTAAAAGGTACCTTAGAACATAAAATGTCAGGGCTGGAAAGGACTAGAATGTGAAATGTCACCTGGAAGGGATTCCAGAACTATGGAATATCAGAGCTGAAAAGGGCCCTAGAATAATGAACTATGGGAGACTTTAAAACACGAAGGCAGAAATGGGTCTTTGGAACCCATGTTAGATCTGGATAGAATATTAGAGTTGGAAGACATCCTAGAGTCTAGAATGGACCTTAGAACATAGAATGTTGGAGCTGGAAGGGACCTTAGATTGTAGAACATCAGAGCTGGATGGAAGGCAAGAACATGACCTCATCTGAAAGGAACCATAGAACACAGAACACTAGGACTGGAAAGGATTTTAGAACAACAAAGAATGTCTAAAATTACAAGGTACCTTAGAACATAAAATGTCAGTCCTGCAAAGTACTAGAACATGAAATAACAGTTGGAAGGGCTTCGAGAACAGGGAATGCTGATATTTGAAGGGGCTTTTACTAGACCGTTCGATCTGAAAGAGACCAAAAATGTGCAAGTTGGGTTAGGGACCTTAGAAGATGGGACGCTCAGTCTGGAAGGACTATGATGGTAAAGTTGGGCAGAGAGCGCCGGGATTGTTTCGTAGTTGAAAAGGTTCTTAGGTCATTTTAGGAGTGGAGCTGGAGGGAACTTAGAGATCATTTAGAACAGATCAAGTCGTTCATTTAACAAAGGGAGGAAACCGGGGAGGTGTTCTTCACCAGACTGATGAGAGGACTCGGACTGTGGCTATCCCTGAAGTCAGAAGCAGAGTCTGGGCCCAGCTTCCTAAGTCTCTCCTGTTGAGTAAGGCTCTTGCCAGTCCTTGCCCTGACTAGAGAAACCAATCTTGAGTGGGGTTCTGTGGCCCTTCCTGAAGGGTTCACAACTCAGAGCTGGGCTCCGCGGGTCCAGTGCCAGGGGCCATCTTCTCTGTGATGTCAGAACTTTTGTTGGGCTTGCTTTTAAGCTGCTCTGGAGGAGAGGGCGAGCCCCTCCCTCCCTGCCCGTCCACCTGCTTCCAGTGGCCCGAAGCCGCGTTGCCCGATGCTTTCCGGGCCGCGGTGGACGAGTCGGGGGCGGAACCGTCTCCCGCGCTGCCTGGACCCCTCAGCATCAGGACCGCTGCCAGGGGGCTGCGGCTTTGTATCTCTCTGCAGGGATGCTCGGCTGCCTCCACCCTTTCTCCCTGGGATTGGTCGGCCCCGGCGCGGATTAAATCATGTTTTGAGCTCCCTGGATGGGCGCTCGGAGGCACCCGGGGGTCCGGGCTTCACGGAGAGCGGCGCGGCAGCCTGGGCGAGCCCGGAGCGGCGCCTCCCGGGCATGTCCCCGGGCGCCGGGCGAGGACGGCCGCCTGATGGCTCCCCGCCCCTGCGGCCCGCCCCGGCCCGGCCCCCGCGGGCCGCGGCTCCCCGCCGCTCCCCACCCACCTCCCGGGGCCGGCCCCCGCGCCTGCCCCCTGCGGCCGCCGAGCCCGGAGCCCGCCGCCCCGCGGCCGCTGCCCTGCCCTCGCCCTAGAATAAAGTAGCGGCGGCGGACGGCGCCTCCCCGGAGCCCGCGAGCCGGCGCAGCAGCAGCAGCAGCGGCCCCGGGAGCCCGCCAGCCCGGCCGCCCAGGAGGAGCCCCCGGCCCGCCGGCCCGCGCCGGTAAACTGCCCCGGCCCCGCCCCCGCCCCGGCCCCGGCCCCTCGCCGCCCCCTGGCCCGCTCCCCCGCTCGTCCCGGGCCGCCCAGGCCGGCGCCGGGGGGCTGGTCCGGGGCGCTGCGCTCTGGCCCCGGAGCCGGGCCGGGCTCGGCTCGGCTCGGCTCTCCTGCCGCCCCCCGGCCCCTCGGGGGCTTTGGGGATGACAGCGGCGGAGCTGCTGCTCTCCCCTTCTAGCAGGGCGGGGGGAGGAAAGTTTGCAACTTTATTCCAGGGGCCAGTGTGTGTGTGTGTGTGTGTGTGTGTGTGTGTGTGTGTGTGTGTGTGTGTCTGTGCGTGTGTGTGTGTGTATGTGTATGTGTGCGTGTGCGTGTGTGTGTGTGTGTGTAGGTAAGACACCTTTGGGCCGGCAGGGGGGCTTACTTCTCCCTCTCTGCCCCTTCCTTTTTGGAGAAGGGAATTTGTTTAGAATAGATAAAGTGATGGACTACAAGTAGGAGAGGAGAGACAGAGTGAGTGGGGAAAGAAGAGGGAAATGAAGGGAGAGCAGAAAGTGGAGAGAGGGTAGGGGAGGAGAGAGAGAGAGAGAGAGAGAGAGAGAGAGAGAGACTGAAAGAGAGAGAGAGAGAGAGAGAGACTGAAAGAGAGAGAGAGAAGAGAGAGAAGAGAAGAGAAGAGAAGAGAAGAGAAGAGAAGAGAAGAGAAGAGAAGAGAAGAGAAGAGAAGAGAAGAGAAGAGAAGAGAAGAGAAGAGAAGAGAAGAGAAGAGTGGGGAAAGAAGAGAGGGGAGCAAGGAGGGAAATGAAGGGAGAGCAGAGAGAGTAGGAGGGGAGGGAGAGAGAGGGAGAGAGAGAGAGAGAGAGAGAGAGAGAGAGAGAGAGAGAGAGAGAGAGAGGACTGTCACAGGGAGCTGAGCTTAGAGCAGGCTCTAAGGCGTACACTCCAAGAAAAAAGAAAGGCATGATTTGGGGGTGGGGTGGGGGGGAGGGGGGCTGGAGGGAGCGCTAAATATTTGGTTGGGTGTTACCGTGTGACAGCAGTGATGGGGGAAAGCTTTTTCTTTGCTCGGATTTGATTTCCTGGTGCCGTCTTCTCTCTGGAATGCAAAACCTCACACGATGGAAACAGGTTTGTCATCATAACCCGTGTGTGTGTCGGATGGTGGAAATGATAATAACAGTATCGTTCACCTCATTATTTTGTCCCTTTGCTGTTCTTTAGATTTTTTTTTTTAAAGAGAGATGAATCTTGAGATGCAGCTGGGTCTTTGCATCCATAGCGGTGCCTATAATTGCCACTTGATTACAGCTAAAATACCCTTTAAGATTAAGTTTCTTGAAATGATTTAAAAATAAACACAGATGGGAAAGGGGAGGGGGGAGCCATCGTGAAGCCCTCGGACTTTTTTGGAAAATTTAAATAAAGTGAACATCTTAAAACAAATGTATCTCCTGTCTTAGCAGTTGGGGGGTAGGGGAGAGAAACATCCCCCCCCCATCTTTGAAATAAAGTGACGTGGATTTTTTTGTTTGTTTGTTTGTTTTTTGCTGGTTTCCTTAAAATGCTTCTGTCTTTGAATCTATGTGGGGACCCCTTCTGCTGCTTATGAGCGTTTGGGGAAGATCTCTTCATTTAGGCGTGCCTTTTTTTTTTCTTTCAAGGTCCTGAAGAGGCTGCCAAAATGCCTGAGGAAAGTTCTCCTAGGCGGACACCCCAGAATGTCCCTTATGAGGGCCTTCCCCATCTGGTCAATGCAGATGGGCAGTATCTCTTCTGCAGGTATTGGAAACCCAAAGAGATTCCAAGGTGAGTGTTTTTTAAGTGATATGTTTTGGATGATGTAGAAATAAAAGCCATTGGTCTTCTCCATTTTAACTTCTGATTCCATTTAATTTAAGGAGACACCCAGAGGCTGAAGAGTTGTACACCATCATATTGGGGTGGTTTAAAGTTCTCTAAATTCAGTGATACTTCCAATGATTAGACTTGGAATAAATAAAAAAATTAATATTTTATGGGGGTTTTTAAACTTATGAAATAAAAGTCTATTTTCACTGTAACAACAAGAATACAAATTCTACCATCTGGCAATTTAAAAAAAATTCCACATGTTCATGAGTTATTTTTTTTGTACTTGAGTGGGTTTCCTGCCACACATTGGCATTAATTTAAAATCAAATCTCTTGATTGGAAGTAATCACCTAATCAGATGAGGGGATAGGAAGGCATCCCTCTTTTTAATCCTTTGCCCACATTACTTTCTTTGATTACATGGTTCAGGAAGCATAAGTATGTTATTTGTGAGGAAAACTGCCTAGCAGGTTTTATTTCCTTCTTGTTCAACCAGCTCAACTACTTTTTGTCTTTTCCATCAAAGATTCTTCTTGTCATGAGAAATGGGCATCCCTTTCTAAATGAAAAGGCAGCTGGTGTTCTATTTGTCTCCTCTTAAAAGCAAACAGGAAAAACTGTTTATTGTTGTGTAGGGCAGAAATAAATTATGTAAACTGATTGGTCAAAGGACAAAGAGAGAAAATTTCCTATCTGGTGGACCCATCACCTGATCTACTGTCAAACTGCCCTAAATATCCCCTTCCCCAATTTCTGTTTTGGGTTGGCTTCTTATCCACTTCAGCATTTTATATATATCATTGCTAGAAATTCCCTCTGGTTGCTCTCTAGATTTAAGTGTATGTAAAGCCAACATCAGTGAATAGCATTTATCACTCTCCTAGAGGTGTGAACTTTTAAGGCAGAGACCACCTGTTCAAGAATGGCTATTTCCATCTCTACAAACATCTTCCAAAAATCGAGGAACAGTCTGGCATCCTTTCGATCTCAGTTCTGGCACAAACCTAAAGATTTCCTGTATAGGAAGATTGTGTGTGTGTGTGTGTGTGTGTGTGTGTGTGTGTGTGTGTGTGTGTGGCAAAGTTGTCAGGGATTACAATGCTAATTAATCATCAACTATCCACTAGATTGTAGTTCCACTGCACTGGAGATTAGAGAATTAAATGTCCTGGTAGTAAGTAGTGTCTGTACAAATTAGTAATACGCCGATGAGTTCTTTGATCCACAAATGAAAGGATGGTTAAGAAATGAAAAGTTTTTCAACTCTTGGTAGCAAACTCTAAGAGCTCTGTTGGCTAGGAAGTTAATTGAGAGGGACAGTGCTCTGGTTTGAGGACAATAACATAAACAAGAGCGGCATTATTCAATCATAAATGTGTTGGATTGATGGAATGACAGTAGGGCAAGGGTGGTTAGTAATGGGTACAATTAATCTCCTTGTGATTTTGCTAGGTTATATGTTAAGTTCCTGGAAAGTCACCGAATGTGACTGATAAATTAATAGGATTTAGAGAAAGGAAGAAAGTTATAAACTAATTTATTTCCCTCATTTAAGATATAAAGGGAATTCTGTCCAGAATAATACAGATGGTAAATAACAAAGTCAAGATTTAAACCAAGGTTACAGGACCAAAGGATGGAGAAGTAGGGAAAATGTTAGAGATGGTCTAGTTCAACACCCTTATTTTACAGGGGGAGAATGTGAAATGCAGAGAGGGATGTAATCAGCCCATGCTCACCCACCTTAACACCAGGACTATAATCAAGACCTTCTAACTTGTTCCCTTCTAGCCTTCTGTCCATGGCTCTTGCTGTCTCCCTGAAGAATCTGTTGAAGCATATAGAGGCCCCTTCTGAGAAACATGGTTTAAGTGAATATAAAATAGAACAATCAGAATTACAAAAAAAACCCAATTATATTGAAATGTAGTTATAAAAATTTCTTTTTTAAAGTTCACAGACTCCCAATTAATTCAGAACCCTGAGATATCTAGATTGTCCAAATTCACTAAATTGTGGCTCTGTTCATTTCAATTATCTTGTGTGGTTATTTCAGGAGATCAGTTTAGAGGCCACACACTTAGCAAACATTCATTACATTCCTCCTAAGTACACAGCCTTGTACAGAGAGAGAAAGTTGAACAATTAAAATGACAATGAGGATGATGATGATGGAGATGATAAGGACTGAACCTGCAAGTTTAAGGACATAGAGAACTAGCTGTTAAGTAAACTTCCTCTATCAATATAGGTCAGCACTGGGTTTTCTTTAGTGGGTTACTTAAAGGGCTCTGAGAAGCATTTCCCTAGGGTCACACAGTCAGCAAGGTAGAAAATGAATTCAGGTTAAAGGTAGAAATTGAATTCAGGTATCTATGTATTACTCCAGGATGCTTCTATAAAAATGAGGTTGATGCCAGTGGTGGTGGTGGTGGTGGTGATGGTGATAACAGTACCAATAATAATAGTCAACGCTGATATTGTGCTTTAGAGCAGACAAAAAGCTATATATTATCTTATATCTCATTAAGCAAACCTTTGGAAGTAGATGGTAATAGGAGTGTTTGTGCCTGTTTTTACAGATAGGGGGGAAACAAGACTTAGAGGTGAATTACTAATAGTAGTACAGCTGGTAAGATTTGAACCCAGATTTCTCCTGATTCCAAGGCCAGTGCTTCTTCCATAATATCATGCTATGTTTTATGATAAAATGTGGTCCTTGCCCTCAAGGAGTTTCTAATCTAGTTCAGGCTCTGAGTTTTGTACAGAAATAAATATGACAACCAGCTAGAACATATTAGGTGCCTAAGAGAGGTACAAACACTGTTCTGTGTGGTCATCAGGAAGACTTTACTTCTAGCTAGAGAAATCGGGGAAAGCCAAATGGAAAAGGAAGTATTTGCGCTGGGCCTCAAAGGATAGCCGAATCCATATAGACAGGGAGGAACAGAGAATAAAATGCTCTCTGAGTAGACAGCTAGGTGATGGAGGGGATAGGGTACTAGGCCTGGAGCCAGGAAGATATTTTAAATTGACCTTAGACACTGGCTACTTGTGTGACCCTGTGCAAAGCATTTAATCCTGTTTGCCTCAGCTTCCTCATTTGTAAAAGGGAATGAAATACTAAAGCAACTCCAGTGTCTTTGCCAAGAGAATTCCAAATGGGATCATGAACAGTTGTACACAACTGAAAAATGTTGCAACCACCACCACCACAACAAAAGGTAGACAGAACATTCTAGACAAAAATGTAGAGACTTAAGAAAGGTCAGTTTGATGTTTGTTTTCTTTCATTCACTAAGAGGACCAAAAATGACATCACTATGTTGGGGTCATTGTACAGTGTGTCTTCCACCAATACAATCAGGGAAGGCTTTGCCAAGGTCAGGCACAAATAGTTCACATGAACATTTGGAATGGAAATGGTTCTAAATTTACACATCTCACTTTTCTTTTGAGCTTAAGAGAAAACTGGCAATACCTTGAGGGATGGCATAAAGCCCAATTTCACTATAGTATAAGGTATATGAAGAGTGATCGTGTAAAATAAGGCTGAAAAAGATCAATTCAAGTCAGATTATGGCCTTGAATGCCTGGACTTTAACCAAAAAGGAATGGAGAAGTAACAGATATTTGGGGGTAGCAATGTGGTGCTAGCTCTAGGTTAATTAATCTGATGGCATTAGAATCTGGTGGATTAGAAAAAAGCAAGAATGAGGAAACTCTCATTCAGGTAAAGGCAAATAAACTCTGACAGTAGTGGAAAGGAAATAAATACAAGAGAGGTTGGGAAGGCAAAAATAATAGGATTGAGTTACAGTGGTCAAGGGAGAAAGAAAAAAATGTTTTAAAAGCTGAGAGTGTGGATGACTAGGAAAATGAAAGGTGTCGATCTTAGCAGAAATAGGGAACTCAGGAGGAGAAGGTTTTAAGAGGTGAAGGTGAGTGTGGGGCTGTTTGGGGGAATATCCTGGTTTTGAGAAGCCAACAGCTTCACCTGATGGAAAGACTGGCAGAGATTTAGAGTTAGCAAATCATCTAGACCAACTGTCCTACAGGTAGCTGGAAATGTAAATATGGAACTCAGGAGAAGGGGCAGGTCTGGCAAAATAGAATTAGGAATATTCCCTATGGGGTAGCTGTATCTAGCTAACATCTATCAAGGTTTACGTGTGACTATATGGTCTTTTTAGTTGATACACTGTGAAGCTGTAAAAATCAGGGGACAAATAAATTTAGCTAAAAGGAACTTCAGATGTTTCTGAGCACAACTCTCTCATTTTATCCAAGAGGGAACTGAGGGTCAGGGAAGTAAGTGGCAAGGTTCTACCAAAAACAATAACGATATTTTATTTGTTTGT